>NW_028326515.1:0-1944 GCF_027475165.1 Benincasa hispida
ATTTCATCACACGAACGATTTAGATCAAATTATCTGTAATACTTACAACTGTTGTAACATTTGCAAAGTGGGTCGTACTTATAGTGTTACCAGGATAAAGTACTCAACCCTTAGACCTTTCAGGTTATTCCTTGAACACGATCCAGTTATATGTCAAACACATACTATTCAAGTTACAATAAATAATTTCGGATCTTAGTTTATTGGATTTTTTATTATGCAAAATAAAGTAAGAATACTTCATTGATTAAATAAACACTTTATTTATAAATTTATTTAGAAAATTACACAAACTACGAGATTTAGGACATAAATCCTAATTGGGTTTCGCACAAAGCTTATCACGTAACATCAGATTTATCAGCTTTAGCTCCTCAATCAAATTACATTTGTTGATTATAGATTTTATAGTAGGACACACATTTTATTATGATTACAAAATAATGGTAAACAACAAAAAAATGAGACTCAGTTCTCAAATTAAGATTGATGAATTACATTTACACTGAAATAAACGTGGTTTAAAATCATAACTATGCACCCATAATGGAAATCTGGTCCAAGGAAAATCAATCTTAATTGAACCAATTGCAAGAGAAATTAAATGAGAATCCTTTGATGGTGCTTACTACAAACATGTTGCAATCATAATTTACAAAAAAATGTATATTGTGTTGGGTGAAATTTTAATTTTCAAAACAAAGAAAGAACCAACTTTTTTGGATGGAGAATCTCACATTGGAAAATTTAGAGTTGGAAGTCTCCTTTATGTACTCCAACCTTATGTTTTGGGTTTGGCCCAAGGGGTACCCATGTTTTGGAAGGAGTGAAGAGATAGACCAACGTGGGTTGGTGGACATCCCACACGCGCACCGCCGTCCGGTCGGGCGAGACGTGGCGTGTGATGATTATTTTTAATAAAAAATATTATTTTAATTTTTTTAATTATTCTTTTAACCTAAACATCCGCCCACGTTTTGCTCCCTACTGTTCGACACTGAAGGCCTATAAAAGGCGAGGCCTTCAACTGTTCGTAAGATATAGAATTCATTTTCTTAATTCCCCACTTCATTTTCCTCTCCTCCTCCATCTTACCTTTTCGAGTAGTGAGTCTAGAAAGGGTGTACGTTCCGGTCGGTAACGGTGCCTTTCCGATCGGTTTTCATTTGGCTTTTATCCTGGGACGACATGGCAATTTTCAGACCTGTTTGTACACTTGGGCAGAGCAGCGAAATGTCTTAAAAAGAGTGAGCTCTGCGACTTAGCCTATAACGAGTTTCTGTTTTACAGGTTTTGCTCTTCGCTTGACCATCGTGCCTTGACGGTTTACAGTTCGTCGTTCTGAGGGCCCTACCGTTTCCAACATATTGATGTTGTTTACTTTCATATGCAATCATGATGAAATATAGATGATTACCCGATGTAGTTAAGTGCTCTTTTTTTTATTTCTATTTATTTATTCAATTTTTTTATACTTATGTTAGAATTTAAAAATGTCAGAATTATGTTAAATTGCACTTATCTTATCCAATTTTCAATTTTGAAAAATACATAATCTTCATATAAACACTTTTAAAATAAGAAGAAATATCACAATTTTCAAACAAAATCTGTAGTTATTTGACTTAATAAGAGAATATTTTTAAATTTTGTTTTATAATTACATTTTTGTAACAGACCAAACCAAAAATCACGTATAGATAAAAAATAATAAATAAATAAACAAAAAAAACAAAAAACAAAAACGAGTTCTCTCCATCTCGTTCACACAAGTTTGAAAAAATATGACGAAAATGATGCATAAAAGAAAAAAAACGCTTACTTCATTCTCGTTTTCATAAATACAATCTAACAAAAATAAGGGATAAAAGAAAAAACATGTTAACTTCTTTAATTATGAATTTGAATATGAATCTTGAATTATAAAACTATATATAAATATGA
>NW_028326516.1:0-28000 GCF_027475165.1 Benincasa hispida
TATAATATTTGATATTAAATTAATTAAAAAAATTTTAAAATTTTATTTTATTTTTCAGTTTTAAAAATCAAAATGGATTTTGGAAATATCAAATTTTGATTTTGAGATAAAGTTAGAAAATTGGAAAATGCAAAACACAAATGGAAAAACTTGGTTGTCCATTATCCATCTTCTACTTGCTCACACAAAAGGCACCACATTGCCTTGTGTAATTCCAAGAATGAGCTGCAACTCATGCAACTCTCTTCCTTCCATGATAGTGGGCAATATATTGAAGAGTTTGGAGTGAATTTCGAGCATGCAATCAAGAGAGAATTTTAGAGAAAATTTGTGTTGAAGAAAGAGTCCATCAACAAGATTGTTGTTGTGAGAAATTCTTCTTCATCCTTGAATTCTAGCTTGTTTTGAGTCCCACAACTCAATCTAGAGCACCAAGAGAATAGTGGGGAAGATCTTGAGGTGGTCTACAGCAAGATTTGGAGAATATTGCAGTTGAAGATTGAACTTTGAAGAGGTTCTACAAAGGTATGTCATGAAACTCACTTGTTTTCTGCAAGAACATGCTTTATATTTTACCAAAATTAATGAATTATAGTGCTTAAATGATTCTTATTGCTTCCGTTGTTGCTGATATATTCCTACAGATGCATCCCTGCTTGATGCTTCGCCAAACTACAGCCCCTTCATTCAGAGTGAACACTAACCCTGATGTCGATTTTCGAGAATCTCTATCAGTCTAAAAATCAAAGTCTGTGTATTCTACAAGGATCAAATCCTTATCTCCACTAGCACAACAACCGACCTCCCAAACAGTTAACCAACCAAAGAGTGCTGGAAATCGGGGTGAAGGGTCAAGTGGTTCCAAGTAGAAGAATGTCGTAGGTCGATCCCAACAGTTGGGGCGAATGTATGCCGTGACACAGCAGGAGGCAGCAGAGTCTCCAGATGTTGTGACCGGTAATGTTATGTTATGTGGGCAGTCTGCTTATGTTTTATTTGATCCTGGTGCCACACATTCATTTATATCTAGCTTGTATGCACCTAGTATAGATAGGTTGGTTAAACCTATGTCTGAAGAGTTATTTATCTCTACCCCTTTAGAAGATGTGATAGTAGTATATAGATGCTATAATCATTGTGAGATACTGATCAATGGTCAGAACTTCTATGCTGATTTACTTCCTTTAGAACTGTTGAAATTTGATGCTATCTTGGGGATGGATTTTCTAAGTAAGTATCATGCTTCAGTAGACTGTTACAAGAAGGAGGTAGTGCTCAGAAAATCAAATGGCCAAGATGCAATGCTGACAGGAAGCAAACGATTATTCGCGGGGAATTTGATATTGATAGTGAAAGCTTGGAAGCTATTGAGCAAGGGATGTAAAGCCTATCTGGCTCATGTGATGGTTGCTCAAGGGAAAGAGCTGAACCCAGAAGATGTCCCAGTGGTAAATGAATTTCGGGATATATTTCCTGAAGAACTATCAGGATTATCTCCCGATAGGGAGGTGGAGTTTACTATTGACTTAGTTCCAAGAAAAACTCCCATATCTCAGACACCGTATAGAATGGCACCGATTGAGTTGAAAAAATTAAAGTTTTAACTGCAAGTGTTAATTGACAAGGGATACATTCGATCTAGTGTATCGCCTAGGGGAGCTCCGGTATTATTTGTAAGGAAGAAAGACGGTACACTTAGATTGTGTATCGACTATAGGCAGCTGAATAAGGTAACGATTAAGAATAAATATCCGTTACCACACATTGATGATTTGTTTGATCAACTAAGAGGAGGCACGGTGTTTTCGAAGATAGATTTGAGATTGGGTTATCATTAACTGAAAGTGAGAGAAGCCGATATTCCTAAAACCGCATTTAGAACGAGATATAGACATTATGAATTCCTGGTAATGCCTTTCGGATTGACAAATGCCCCTACGGCATTCATGGATCTCATGAACAGGATATTTCATCCCTACATGGACCAGTTTGTGATAGTATTCATTGATGATATACTGGTGTATTCTGATAGTAGAGAAAATCATATTACCCACCTGAAAATAGTATTGCAGACGTTGCGAGATAGGCAGTTGTATGCTAAATTCAGTAAATGCGAATTTTGGTTAGACCGGGTAGTATTTCTTGGGCATGTTGTTTCAGCAGGCATTAATGTAGATACCCAAAAGACGAAAGCAATAGTTAATTAGGAACGACCCACAATCATTTCAGAAATACGCAGTTTCCTAGGGTTGGCAGGTTATTATCGGAGGTTTGTGGAGGGTTTCTCTAAGATAGCCCTTCCGTTGACGAACCTGACCAAGAAAGGCGTGAGGTTTGAATGGTCGTTGGAGTGTGAACATAGTTTCTAGGCGCTGAAACGAAAACTAGTATCAGCACCAGTACTTACCTTGCCTATTCCAAGTAAGGAATTTGAGATTTATTGTGACGAATATCGACAAGGATTGGGATATGTGTTGATGCAGGATGGGAAGGTGATTGCAAGTGCCTCCTGTCAACTTAAGAAACACGAGGGCATTTATCCCACGCATGATCTGGAGTTGGTAGTAGTTGTTTTGGGTCTAAAGTTGTGGAGACATTACCTATTTGGAGAGCATTGCAGGATATTTACAGATCATAAAAGCTTAAAATATATCTTTGATCAAAAGGAATTGAATCTAAGATAATGAAGATGGATTGAATTAATTAAAGATTACGACTGTTCCATCGAGTACCACCCTGGTAAGGCTAATGTTATGGCAGATGCACTAAGTAGGAAATCCTCAAGACCTAAGGCCATTATTGGTTCAATAAGATGAATGCTATTGCAGGAGTTCAGGAATTCCAGAACCGCCTTATTAGTGGAACCGTCAGGAGGAATGATAGCTACTTTTCGGATAAGGCCAACCTTAGTAGAAAACCTTAAGCGGGATCAGTTGGAAGACCCTAATTTTCAGAAGATTACCGATGTTGTGAGTAAGGGCATCAAGGTTGACTTTCAACTGGGAACAGACGATGTACTAGAAAAGGAGGGGAGAATGTGTGTGCCTAACAAGCTACAGCTTAAACAAGCCATTCAAGAGGAAGCACATAGTTTCGCTTATGCCATACATCCAGGTAGCACCAAGAAGTACAGAACTTTGAAGAAATCTTACTGGTGGCCTGGGATGAAAAGAGATATAACAGAATATGTGGACCGATGTATAGTCTGTCAATAAGTAAAACCTGAGAGACAAAGACCAACAGGATTACTCAATCCACTTCCAGTGCCTGAGTGGAAGTGAGAGCATATGACAATTGACTTTCTATTTGGTTTGCTTAAGACACCCTCAGGATTTGATGGCATTTCGGTAATAGTCAATACACTAACTAAGACGGCCAAGTTCATACCAGTAAAAGTTACTTTTACACTAGATCGTCTAGCTAAGATTTATGTGGATAGGATAATCAGTCAATATGGAGCCCCAGTGTCGATAGTGTCAGATCGGGACTCGAGGTTCACTTCAAAATTTTGGCCTAGTTTACAGAAGGCTTTGGGCACTAAATTGCATTTCAGTACACCTTTTCATCCGCAAACAGATGGACAGTCGGAAAGAACTATACAGACACTGGAAGATATGTTAAGAGCTTGTGTACTACAATTCAAAGGAAGTTGGGATACATACTTATCGTTGATTGAATTTACCTACAACAATAGCTACCATTCTAGTATCGGAATGGCTCCCTACGAAGCACTGTATGGTTGACCTTGCAGGACTCCAGTATGCTGGAACGAAGTTGGAGAACGACAATTACTGGGTCCAGAATTAGTTCAACAAATAATAGAGAATGTGAAACTTATCAAGGATAATCTTAATGCGGCTCGCGATAGACAGATAAGCTACGCCAATAAATGAAGAAGATAACTAGAATTTGAAGTCGGAGAACGGGTATTTCTCCGGCTATCCCCATGGAAAGGAATTCTCCAGTTTGGGAGAAAATGGAAGTTAAGTCCATGATACATCGGACCATATGAAATGGTAGAACGAGTTAGTCCAACAGCTTATAGGTTGCAGTCGCCGATGGAGCTAGCTCGTATACACGACGTATTTCATGTGTCGATGCTAAGGAAATACGTGTTTGATCCTATGCAGCACTAGCAACACAACCGATACAGCTCAAAGAAGATTTATCTTTCGAGGAAGAGGCTATCGAGATTTTGGATAGGAAAGATCAGGTACTCAGAAATAAGATGATTCCTTTGGTGAAGGTGTTATGGTGTAATCATGGGATTGAGGAAGCAACCTCGGAACCTGAAGAGCAAATGAGGAAGAGATACCCTCAACTTTTCAAATGACAGATCAGGTAAATTTCAAGGACGAAATTTCTTTTAAGGGGGAGATGATTGTAAACCCCGAACTTAGGTTCCCTGGATAAGCATGATTAGCCAAGGGATGTTATATTACATATTTATTAAGTAGAAATTCATGTTGTTTATAGAGATTATGAAGGAAGGGAAGGAAATATATTAAATGAAGAAACTCAATCATTAGTCTAGCTATAGGCACTAAGTGTGGGGTGACGTGGCAATCTGCTCTTTGATTTCAGGAAGCGGCAGAAAGATTAAAAGGGAATTGAAATTTCAGAAGTATGGTTTCGGAAATTGAGAAGAGCAAATTTAGCGAATTCGGTGCCATTTGAGAGCTGGGAGAATCTAGTTTTCAAGGTTGTCCTGCTAGAGATAGATTGCAGGAGGAGAAGAACAAAAGTGAAGAATTTGCAAAAGAGGCAAAACCACGGATTAATCAGGGCTCGAGATGAATATATGCATATATGTATATATATGTGTATATATATGTATATGTATATATATGTATATATATCTATATCTATATCTATATCTATATCTATATCTATATCTATATATATATATAACTATATATATATACATACATGCTCTGATACCATTTGGCATGAATCATGAAGATTGGACACGTGATGAGCATGTAGCATGAAGTAGATGGAGTTTGTGGAAGCATGCATGCTTGACACGTGGCAAAGAGAGAAATGAATTGATGATTGTTATGGAATGTGAAATTGTGAAGAATATTTTGAGAGATATGATGATTGTATGGAATGTAAAATTATTAAGAATGATGAATATATTCGTATTGATGAGACAATAGTTTAATATAATAGATATGTTTGAAATAATGATGAACACTTTTGGCAAATCGAAATATAATAAAAGAAGACTAAAGTAATTGTTGAAATTATAAAATTTGGTAAAGAAAATTTGATGTAAATAAAGTAGTTATTGGAAATATTAAAATACTAGGAACTTACTTGAATTTTGTTGGAGAAATGAAGAACTCTTTATTTTATTTCACAGAGTACAAATTCTCTTGTTTTTCTCTCAAGGCAAAGACTCAAAAGATTCGAAAGAAAAACTTATCTCCATATATATATATATACGTAATGGTAAATTTAGTCTTTTTTTTCTTTGTGAACTTAAAAACTAATAAAGGTCTAACCAATAATTAAAAATAAAACTATTTAAGAAGAAAATGACAATATTAAGTTCAATCACATACCTCTTATTAAGGGGAAAAAACCATATGGCAATTTGTTTCTTATTCTTTTTTAAAAAATTGTTCAACATGCAAGACAGAAATTTGAATATCTAAACTTTTTTTTTAATTATATAATTGATGCTTATACTTAGACTGATAGACCAAACAACTCAAAATCTTAATTTTTCTTTTCTTCAACATGCAGAACGAGAGACTCGAATCTAAAATAAATCATTTATTCGTCCCGTAACGAGTAAAGGGAGAAGCAATTTGGTCAATCATAATATTGAAGAAAAGGGGGGAAAAAACCAAACCAGAGTGAAGAAAGATCTCAAGTTGCCTCCATGGATTGCAACCCGGGAAAATCGGTTTCTAATTTGTTGCAACCTATTTTCAATAAATTTTTAGGCCTGTTTGGATTGACTAGAGAAAAAAATATTAATATAAAAAGTTCATTTTTTATTTAAACTCTTTTGATAAGAACTAGTTAAAATACACTTTAAAAACTATTTTGATTGGTTGCAAAACATTTCAAATTTTTTCAAAATGATTTATTTGTAAAATTAAATAATTGAAAGGTTAAACCAATCACACCCTTGAATTTTCTTTTGAAATGTATTATAAATATAAAAGATCAATTTTCAATGTTTAATTTCAAAATATTTTTTTCATGTAAAATTTTTACATTTTTAATTAAAAATTTCAGAAAACATAAACACAAGGAATGGTTCCTTATCCTATTTTTTTTTCCAATAAAATACCGATAGTATGAACACTATGCCAATTGAGCTATGCTTTGTTGGCTACCAAATGAAAATTTTCAACTTTACTAAGGCTACATTTAACGTTAGCCATGTCAAAAAAACTATTTGGAAAAAATCTCAACCATTTGCTAAAAACTGATTTACTGTTAAAAAACACTTTTTAAAACGCGTTAATTTTACGTTGACTTTAAAAGTAGTATCCTTCTAGCTTTTAGATCCTCCTAAAATTAGTTAGAATTTTTAATTAATATTTAGTTTTCAATTCTATTGTCACACCCGAGATTGTGAGCGAGAAAGTGGGTGAGAGCGAGAGTGGGAAGAGCGAGACTAGCGAGAAAGGGGGAGAGAGCGAGAGCAGCATGAACGCCTCATTCGAACGTCACGCCCACGCGATCGAAGGTAACCACCTGTGCATCGAACGACCGGACATTTATGTGTTGAATTTGGCCACGATCTTATAGATTATGCATTGAAAACCCTAAATTGAATACAAACAAAGCTTGAAGACGTAAGGGCAAACCTCAATTAAAATTGAGGTGTCCGATTAAGAGGAATTCTTAAACCCTAAGAAATTGTGTTGGATGCGTTTGGGAAGAACACATTGAACCAAGGTGAAGTCAACTTACGTTGATAAAGGGAGGATTAAACATTTGGCCATGCAGCCAAGTAGGTGGTGTCAACACTATAGGAGGTTTGGACGCCTATAAATAGAGCTGTTGGGATTGCATTTTCAAATCACAAATCATAAAATTCGTAAAAAGAGGGGAGAGTAAAGTGCATTGGACAGTGAGGGTGAAGGAGAATGCATCAACTTGAGACGATAAGATCCCCAATCTACTCGAGCGTTTGATGTAATTCCAAAGCCATATGAAAGATAAGAGAGTCTAGTTTTCATGGTAAGGCTGCCGGAGAAGAAGCTCTAAAGAATTGGGCTGAAGAATGAGGAAAAGACAGAGGGGTCGAGCTATCGGGTAAACTAGGCCAGTCTTGATGTTTGGATGATTCCGGCTAAACCATGAAGAGTTATGAGCTAAGATTTTATGGGGTAAAAAGGGAGCCCGAGGTAGAAAAGGAAATTGTTAGAAAGGCTCCTAAGCAATTAAGGTGAGTGTTATAGTTTTGATAGTTAGCATATGTCGTGAGTGTTATAGTTTTGATAGTTAACATATGTTGTGAGTGTTATAGCTTTGATAATTAACACATAGTGTGAGTGTTATAGCTTTAATCATTAACACATAGTGTGAGTGTCATAGTTTTGATAGTTAGCATATGTCGTGAGTGTTATAGCTTTGATAATTAACACATAGTGTGGGTGTTATAGCATTATAGTTTCGATATATCGTGAGCATTATGTTGGTTTGATAAATAAAGTGTGTTTATACAGTTTTGATAGTAAATGCATATTATGAGTATTCACTTAGCTTTATACTCTGATATTGGAATATATGCATCTGTGGATACAAGCTATATGCTTTGGTAATATGATGTTGCCATGATATTATTTGTGTGTGACTATGAAAACTGCGGTTATGGCCGGGATGTGGTTAACATGCTTAACAAAAGGTGCTTGGCGGGAAAAAATGGTCGGCTTCGGTCAGCGAAAAATAATTAGTCGGCTTCGGTCGGCGAGAAAATTGGTAGGCTTCGGTTGGCGAAAAATAATTAGTCAGCTTCGGTTGGCGAGAAAATTGGTCGGCTTCGGTCGGCGGAAAATAATAGTCGGTGACGACCGACAGAAAATATGGTCAAGTACCTAAGCATGACTAGCGGGATAAATAAAATGGTCGATGTGCACATTGGCGGGAATTGGGGTCATAAGAAGGTTTCCATAGGTGATTGTATTGATTGATGATATGATATGCATGCCACGTGTAACATTTTGGAATAAAGGTTAATCATTGCATGAATAAATCCATGATCATGCATGGGTACACTGTGATTATTATCATGTGATTGATTTCCCAAAATGATGATTTTCATCTTTAAAAGAACCACTCATTGGGCTTAGTAGCTCACACTTTTCAAATTGTTTTCCTAACCCCCCAGGTAGCGGAAGGTGAGGAGTTCCAGAGTGCTGCTAAGGTCAAGGTCTGCCACGTGCCACAATTACACTTCTGGAGAGTTGTTACGGTTGTCATTGTAAACTTTGCTATTAAGTCCTTAAGTTGTATAAACGTTATATCACTGTCGTAATAAAAGATGGGCCTACTTAAATCTGTTATAGTTTATCTCCTTGACTTAATCATTCCGCTATGTATTAATTATAGTATGATATCAGAGTTATTCCGCAAGAATCATTAGGCAGAAAGTGTAAGCTCCAGGGTTGATAACTGCTGCAGTCGCATCCCTCTCCCAGGCTGAGAAGGTGGTCTGGGGGCGGGGTGTGACATCTATACTTTAAAAAGAACCTTTATTTTATATATTTAACTATTTCTCACCCAATCAAATCTATTTTCTATATTTTATGAGTTAAATACATCATTTTTTGAAAAAAAGTATACCATATTCATTTTTTTTTAAAATAAAGCTATTTTCTTTAATATTTAAAAATTAATGTATAAAAGATATAATTTATCATACTAAACAATTATTTTAAATTTTAAATTACAAAAAAAATAAAATTAAAAAGGTTGATTTATTTTAATTATTATATCTAAAATAATATATTTTTGTATTTATTTACCGAACACTCTAACTTACTTTTTCAAGTTTAAGCTGGAATTTACCAAACACCCTTTTACTTCTTTTCACAACTGATGTTTCTAAAAGCACAACTACCAACAATTATTTTAAAAGCTACAATAATCTTAAACGGAGCGTTGGAAAAGAAACATAAAAACAAAAATAAAATAAAAAAAGCAGGAAATGAAAAATATAAAAATAAAACCATTAGTAAGTGGACCTTTTCATATATCTTAATTTGAAAACTAAATACTAACTGTGGTAATGGTAAATCATCTCTGAAACTAAATTCATTAGCACATCCATCTATATGAACATGCAAAATACATTAATAACACACAACTAAAAACACACCAAAAAGAAAAAGAAAACGACGCGGTTCTCCTCCTTTTTGCATGTCCAAATTATTTCCCCTCATGTAAATATATATTTTTCTAATATACAAATCTGAACCTCTCTCTCCCTTCCTTCTATATCACCATATATAAAAAGTGATTATTATTTTCAAAGGAAAGGAAAGACTCAGATTGTATATTAATTATTTCTCCCTTTTTCTCCTCTTCTATTCTGGTTCACTCGAACTGTTGTCAAACGGCGGTTTTAGCGCCGTCTGGCGGTAGTTTCTTTTTGGGCATTGAAGTAGACGGCATCAACCGGGAGACCCAGATCGTTGTCGGTAGCAAAGGCTCGGGTGTTGAATTGATCCCTTGAAGAGGGTGGATTCACTGATTGTCTTCGTTTCTGCTTGAATAGAACAAAAACAAACCTGTGGATTCCTATGTTTGGTGTTGGAATCTCGTAACTTACTATCTCTCTCCCTGTGGTTCATTCATTTACAAAATTTATTGGTTTTAATATTGTAGCTTAATAGTTAAGATATATTTATATTGATCGTCAATAAAAAGTTATAAGTTTATTCTCTTTCTCATTATAAGAAAAATCTGCTTAATCAAGAAGGAAAAGGATGGAGCGCTGCCCATTTCTAACTTGTATGTAAAAATTTCAGTTTCTTTTAATCTTTAATTGATCTATTAAAAGTATTTAGAAAATTAGGAAATAAAATTTCAGTTTCTTTTAATCTTTAATTGGAGATTTTTTTTTTTTAAATGTTACGTTTTTTCCCCACAAAACTCAAGAAGAAAGGGCAATATCACCATAAGTCAACTTGACACAAATCATATGTTATTAACCTAGATGTTTGATCTCAATAATAATAATAATAAAATAAATAAATAAGAATCCAAGGAGGGAGTTTTCTTAAAAAAAAAAAAATTTATATAGAAAATACTGGAGTGTTATCTAAGCTGCACAAGCAATTGTCCAAAAAATTTTCGTGTAGCAAGTTGTTTTTTTAAAAATGATTTTTTCTTTATAATTTTTTTTTATACACTAAAAGGAATGTGAAGCATGAAATTAGGTTGCACCTAATAATTTCTCTTAAAGGTGGTCTAAACCAAAGCTAAGAAGGAAAGGAAATAGACAATATATGTATATATGTAAAAAAAAAATTCTTCTAATCTCCCCGCTAGAAAGTTTTTTATTTTTTTATTGTTTACTTTTTTTAGAAGAAAGTTTATTATTATTATTATTTATTTTGAATATATATATTTGGTAGGAAAAGTTACCGAATGTGGTGTCTGTAGTGCCAGGGATATCTGTTACGATCCTGCAATAGAGATTTCACAATTAAAACTATTTAGGGTCTATTTGGTAGAGAATTTGAAAACAGAAATTTGAAACAAGGGATTAAATAAAAACAAAGTTGTATTTCATGTTTTTAGATATGTGTTTGGTAGCAGAATTTAGAAATTGAATTATAATATAAACAATTGTAAACTAGTTATAGTTACTGAATTTTAGTTGACAATAAATTATTATTAATTTATTTATGAATATATTTTATGCTAAAAAATTGTATAATTATTATTTTGTAATATAATATAATTTAAAATTGAAATTTTGGTCCCTGTGGTTTAGAGTAAGTTAAAATTTAAGTCTTATTGTTTATAATTATAATTTACCCCCTATGGTTTGATAAAAGCTTCCTAATGAATAGTTCATATGGTAGGAGCTATTTAAGAGGATTTAAAAAGCCATATGAACTATTAAACTGTAGGAACTAAATTCTAAATCTTAAAATCATATGGACTAACTTTTAACTTGATCCAAATCACAGGGACGGAACTTGAAACTTAACTTAATTTACTTTAGAATACATTATATTTTTTATTTTTTTAAAAAAATTGAATTAGGTTTATAACATAACATTTTTTATTTCTAAATGTTTTTATCTTTATCTAATATAATTTTGCATTTAAAATTTTAAAATTCAAATTATGGATACAAAGAAAACATAAAAATATTTCTTTTAGAATTTGTAGTGTTTGAATCACATAATCTCAAAAAAAATTTCAAAAATAAAATTTGGGTTGTCTGCCAAACATATATTCGCTGAACTCAACCAATCTGAAAACATAAAACAAAATCTAAATTACGAAAGTTTTCCTTTATAACTTTTGATTATGTTTTCAGATGCAAAAGTTAAAAAATAATAAGTAAATAAACAAATAAATAAGAAACCAAGATGGGAGTTTTTTTCCTCCTTTTTCTTTTTTCCTCTCCTACTTTTATTAATTAAAAAAAAATATTTTCCTATTGATTTGTACTTATAATTTTTTTTTTAGAAATTTTCATGGATATAGATATTTTTCGATATTTTAACCTATTTTAATAAGTTTGTAATAAAAAAAACATGTTGAAATTATATCTAAATATTGTAAATATTGTAAACATTTTTAGATATTCTTCTATCTAAATATTGTAATAAAAAAAAAAAAACAATTTTAAGAGGTTCTTTGACAAGTGGAAAAGATACTTATATTAACATTCCTTAAAATTGAAAGTTACATTTGTTCAACTTAAAAAATGCTAATAAGGAGAACATGTTGACAAATATACCCTCAATTAATATATAGCAAATAAGGAGTACAATCGAGTAATTATGCCTTTAGTGGATGCAGAATAAATTATACAAGTAAGTAAATAAATACTATATTGCAGTTTATGAGAAATAAAGGGGATCTTCCAACTTTCAAATACATGTATTTCTTTTCTCTATGAAAGAAGGTTTTTTTAATTTTAATAAATGTAAGAGGCAAATATTAGATTATTTTCAATGTTTTCTTCCAAAAATAAACTAAAAATATAACCAAATGAAACCCAAATAAGACCAAAAAAATTTTAAGCAAGATAAAAATGAAAGAAAAATCTGCAAAATTAGCCAAAATCAAAAATACTTTCATAATCAAGTATTTAATTTATGTAGGAGAAAAAAAAATCATATTTGTAATTAATAGAATCATTTGAAAAAAATTACTTAAATTGAAAGGTATTTTGGACACACCTCTTTAAGATGTACATTAAACTTAGAAGGTATTTTGAACACATCTCTTTAAGATGATCTTTAGATCCAAATTTTTTCTTCCCTTTTTGGTTATTGTATGGGTCATCTTAAGGTCCATTTGTATTTGCTTGGGGATTTTTTTTTTTTTTCAAAAACACCATTTTTATATAAACACTTTTGATAAAAACTTATTAAAATACACTTGAAAAACTGTTTAGAGTGGTTGTCAAATACTCTAATTTCTTTTTAAATGATGTATTTTTTAAATTAAATACTTGAAAATATATTCCAAACACACCCTTAGCAACATTGAAAAACACTTTTGAAATCGTGATCAATTTTTCTGAAAACAACCCTAGGTTATTTTTTTAATATAATATATTATGATGAGGATTAAACCTCTAAT
Source organism: Benincasa hispida (assembly GCF_027475165.1). Lineage (NCBI taxonomy): Eukaryota > Viridiplantae > Streptophyta > Magnoliopsida > Cucurbitales > Cucurbitaceae > Benincasa > Benincasa hispida. The sequence goes on from NW_028326516.1 coordinate 12,805, forward strand.
CTTGAATATGAGTTGAACTATGCTCATTTATAACTATAGATGATTATTTTTCTACTTTCACAAAATCTCTCACGATATATTTTTGAATTAATATACTTTTTAGGTCATAAAATGCACTCTTAAAATTATTTTCCCTCTTAAAAAAGTTGATGAAAATGAGAAGGCACTGCATTCAATGCATAAAGAAAAAAGTCCAAAGAAAACAAAAGAAAACATTGGTCATTTTAGAAAAATGTTATGGTCATTTTCCAAAAGAACTTTGGTTATAAACTGAGCATTAAGTTCCTCTTAATATGTCGGAAATCCTGTAATCTCTCGAGTTTGCTGAGAATTTCTTCAATTCCGTCCATCAGATGGTAATAATACTTCTTATAAGTGTAGGAAATTTTTTGGCAAAACGGTTCTCTTCTTCGAAAGACCTATTTATACTTGGACTTGCATGTAGGTTTATCTTAATTAAACGTTGCTTGACATATTAATCCTCAATCCAACATTTCTAAGGCTGCCACATAACCCATTTATTAATTAACTAAGCTCAACTCTCCAGCTTAACTTCGTCGCATGGGCTTGCGGCCACTTAAGTCTATTCTTGGTCATTGCATAATCCTACTTAGCATCGCACCCTCTGAACGTCACCTTCGATGCATTGGTCCATAATCACCCTGTTTGCCAATTTAGCCCTTACCATTTGCATATGAGATTGGTCGCATACTTTTCCTATACCAACCTCGAATTTTCCTCCTCATTCAAGAGCCATCTTACTTCCTCCATGGCCTTCCACATACCACATAGCTATACTTTTCCATAATGTCCCCTTCTTGGACATCTGGTCGCATAATTCAACAAAACTACCTGCATAGCGTGTCATAACTCCAAATGCATAAAATTCTCTACTTTCCTTTAAATGTTAACTTCTCTCTACTTCACTCGACAACTTGAAATTCCACACTTAGCACATTTTCTTGTCCTCTAAGTACTCCAGAGTATAGCTTCCGAACACTTAGAATATTTTCTCTAATTCAATTATACGTACACATACATTGAGCTTCCCACACACTTCAAATAACACAAACATTATAAGTACATACTTCCAAGAGCTTAATTACATAATTAAGAGGACTTAAACATAATTAGCTAGTAAAACAAGTTTAGGGATTTAAAAATTATGCCTTTAATGAATGCAGAATAAATTTTACAAGGTAAGTAAATAAATACTACATTGCAGTTATGAGAAATGGAAGGGATCTTCCAACTATTAAAATACTTATATTTCTTTTCTTTATAGAAGAAGATCTTTTAATTTTAACACACGCAAGAGGCAAATCTTAGATTATTTTCAAAGTTTTCTTCCAATGTTTACCATAAAATAATTACTAAATGAAACCCAAATCAGACAAAAAAAAAAAAAAAAATTAGGCAAAATTAAAATGAAAGAAAATTCTGCATAATTAGCCAAAATCCAAAATACTTTCATAATCCAATAACGATGAGTTTTATATCGATTTTCGCATTATCATTAAACAAAATCAAATTTGATTGGGTGTGGGAGGTTCAAACTTCCGTACTCCCTATTGTACTCTAATAAAAAGTTCAAATTTAGTTTGGTTGTTTTCACATACACATGCAATATTTGCAATATAATTCATCACAGGCATATATATAACCTTAAAAAAAATCAACTCATATGTAAATGTTTAATTACCATTGTAAATGCTCCTTTAAATAAGGATCACTTGGACCAGACATTGGGATTGGTGCGCTAAATCTCGCGAGTTCTGTAGTTTGTAATTGTAATGTACAAATAATTTATTTATTTAATAAAATACGAGGTATTTTATTCGACATTTAGTAGCATTAACCCATCAAATCAATAAATTAACATCAAAGGTTATCTTCGGTTGCTTAAACATGTATATAGAGACATACAGGTGGATCATGTTTAAGTGATAACCTAAATGGTCTGTAGTAGATGGATAAGATTAGATATCTTATACTGGTGATACTACAAATGCACCCCTTTTTGTAGATGTTACAATTGTTTTAAAGTTCTACAAATGATCTGATCTTGATCATTCATGTAGAGACATGTGAGAGGCGGTGTTTTATACAAAAGGGTTTGTATAAGACCAGACCACGAAATGAATAGTCTCATTATATAAAATCGTTAATAATAGAGACTTATATTTTACCAAGATGACCATAGATGACATGACCTAAATTCTGAGTGAGTTGTGAATTCCTACATATGAAGGCGATCCTTTGATTTGCATGGGTGAGAGTGGAAAAATTACCGACTCAATATGCTTACCATTTCGATGATTCATTTGATGAGGGAGCTTGAAACACAGATACACAAGACGAAATTTACTCCTTCCCTATTGTTGGGGTAAGTAGATAAATTACTCCTTTAAGGGCTGATTCCCAGGCTTGAACAATGTGACGCCACACCTTATTGGCCTGAGAGGGGTTTGGTCATAGTTAGACTATGACTTATTATTCATTAAAGGAATCAATGGTACTTAAGGAGTTAGATGTAACTATACGGGCAAAACAATAATTTTGGTCTAGTTATATTTATGAGCAATTTGTGAAGAGTCATCGCGCTATTGACTGGTTATATCCAATGGACGTAGAAATATATCTGTAATGCGAATAGTGCAGTTGTCGGTCTTTAGCGGAGTAACCGACATTTAATGGATGTTGAGTAATTTAATTTAAGGAGGTTAATTAATTATTCAAGTGCCATTGAAGCTTCAATCTACAGGTCCATAAGATCCCTTCTGTAGCTCAACTACGATAACTGAGAATCAATTTAATTTTGAATTGCTCAAAATTATTTGAGAGAGTTAATTATATATGATACAATTAATATAAGGTATTAAGTTTATTTGAGATGAAATAAATATTTGAATATGATTCAGATATTGATTATATGGATTGGATTCATATAATCAACTTTAATATAAATTTGATTTATATTAATACTATAAATTATTGAGAGAAAATACAAACCATAAATTATATTGTATTTGATAGAATATAAACTATAGATTATGTGTTATATTTGATATAACATGTAGTTATATAATAAATTAGTTATTATACTATTATTTAAATTAAAATTTAGTTTTAATTTAAAATTAAAGGGGGGAGTTATTAAATAACTTCCCTCCTTTATTTCTCTCTAAAATAACGTGTGGTTATGGGAAGTTAGCAGAGATCAAATTTTTCCATCTTCTTCCCTTTGCTTCTTATACAGAGAACTCAGGGATTTTTTCCAATAGCACACAGAAGATCTCCCCCTAGAAAATTTTCTCGTCTCTATCTTCTCACTCACTCCCAAAATTAAATACCATAGAGCCCACATAACTCATGTGATTCTCAAGCCCTTAGAAGAATAACAAGGTTTCTTATGATGGTGTCTAGCCCTTTTGGTTTTGGGTTGCTGCTTTTGTTTGTGATCAATAGGAGAATTTGTGACCAATCAAGAGAAATTCATGAAGATTCATTTGGCTTTAAGGGTAAGTGTGATTAACCTCGAATTCCTTCTATATTGTATCTGAAGCATGTTGTAAATTTTGTTAAAATGCATAATGTAGTTCTTTGAAATTTTAATTCTCTTTGAGTCTAAAATTGGGACACAATTTGCGCTTCTGCATCGAATCTCACAGTCTTTCAATTAATATCAAAGCTGTGTTCTTAGTCCCAATTTTAATTTTTCCTTAATCAAAATTCAGTTTATGGTGGGATTTGCATTAATGTACGATGTTCATGTTGAAGAATGGTTATTGGTTTTGTGATTATTGATGTTTTCAAGATTGATCTTTAGAATTTTTTGTTTTAATTTACAAATTTGGTTTGTAAGGGCTCGTTGTTTTGGGCATTAATTTGCAATCGAGTTTGGAAATTAATTGTGCGTGTCATTCGTGAGTTTTGGCAACTTTATGGAGAAAACGAGGCCCAAATAGGAGCAAAATCGATGGAGTTCATGACTGTAGAGTAGGCAACTGTATAACAGCATTGCATGATTGTGCCCTAGCATTGCAACGTTGTGAAGAGGTGGACAGAAGGATTTTTCCATAGTGTTGCAATGCTAGGTCACAACATTGCTACGCTCTGAGATGAAAAAATTGATGCGGTTCAGTTCGTGGTTCTATCGGTTTGCATGTGGCTCACTTGGTTCGAGTGGTTCACGGGTTCGAGTTTTTGGTTTGGTTCATCAATTTTTTGTTGTAATAGTTAGTTTTTAATTTATTAAATTAATATAAATGTTATATTAATCTAATTAGTTGTTTAAGAGTCCAATCCCTATCCATATATTGTTCTTTAAATTATGCATTTGATATATGGTTTATTTTTATTTAATATATTTCATAATGTATACCATATAGAAAGTCCCACCATAGGTTATGCATTTAATCATGCATCGTGAATATTATAAATGTTATAATGTAGTTGCATGATTTAATTTCATAGCATGCTCATGCATCAAATAATATAAATGTTATAGTATATGTTTGCATGCATTAATGACATTATCACACATCATTATATTATAATTGTTATAATATATAGTTAACGTATGGATGAATGTCATTATGAATTTCACTATTTTAGTATATAAATATTATGTATATTAAGTAACGAAATGGGAATTACATGAAGCATGTCATTACCTTAGGTAACTTTATAATTGTTATAATTTTTCCTAAGTATGATTTAAAATGCAATGAATGGTTTTAATTTGCTTCATTTATTTTATTATCAATATAATGAAATAAAATTAGAAATTGAAATCAATAATTCAAAATTGCATGCAAACTGAGGTTAAAATAATTTTTTAAATAGTTTAAAATATTATCTACATAGATCTAAGATTACAATATTTCTAATATGATTAGAAATTAGTTTACTCTTTTTAATCAGTGTAATAGGATTAAATTGGTCTTAATAAAAGATTAAGATTGTAGCAAATATATCTATAAGGGACCTTTGTCTAAGACTAGTTCTGTCTAGGCTGGGGTATTTATGTTGATGGAAACGGAACGCCCCTACCTTGGAACTGACCTGGAAGGTGAATTAGATAAATTTTCTACAAGCATGCAATTGTTGATGAAAGTTTGTTAAAATGTTTAATAAACATTAATCAAAATTGTTTAACTATCCAAAGTAAGTGTTACTTTTAGGTAAACATAAACAATCACTTGGTAAAAATAATTAGTCCTATTTTTATAAGTTAAATTAACCCTAGGTAAAACACTCAGTGGGAGGAAAATAGGGTATATGATACTTCATTTTTGCTTTTCATGTTTCTCCCTTATAGTTCATACAGTGAGACTTATAATTGGCCTCGAGGCACCTTTTCTTATGCAGGGGGTGCTTTTATAGGTCAATATCAAGGTGAATAGAGAGAGTGTTTACAGTAAGTGGAAGCAGGGACGTGTATCAACACATCTCACGGTCTCTCTCATTAGTTTGTAGTAAATTTTCATGCTCGGCCTTGAGGCATCTTTGCTTGTGTCCCCCTACGGATGGCATTGCATGACTCTTTACTCAAACTACAGAAATGGATAGGGTTGTTTTAGTTTTTGTCCCAATAAGTTTTTCCCTATGGTTAGTTCATTGGGGTAGAACTCTATAATCTAAAATGAGGAGTTATACTTATAAGAAAATGTTAAGATAGTTAAAAAAATTTGGACCGAAAAAGGGTGACTAATATTTACAAGAACAAAGAGTTGTTCTGTATATTGGTTGAGATGGTCTCATTTTAGTGAAGGGGTACTGATCACCCAATGGTGGCTTTTACCCCATCTCACTGAAACATCATTGCAAAATAAATGTCACATAGCTTGCATTAAATTATTTTTCTAAACTTGATTGGTTTTTCAAAATTGGGTAATGCATGGATTACTAATATAAATAAGTTGTATGTTTCAACAATTTTCAATATGACTTTCGCAACTTTAAATATGCTCACCGCCGATAAATTAACTGTCGATAATTACGTCACCTGGAAAAACACAACCAATACAGTTTTGATCATCAATGACTTAAGATTTTTCTTGTGAAGGAATGTTCTTCAATCCCAGCTCAAAATGCCACTCGAAACGTTCGGGAAGCATACGAGCGTTAGATACGAACAAATAAAAAGGTCCAAGCATATATCTTGGCAAGCCTTTCTACAGTTTTGGCAAGGAAACATGAGCCTATGCTCACTGCCTGTGAGATCATAGAGTCCCTGCAAGGATTTCTTGGGCAACCGTCCGCTCAACTAAGGCATAACGCTCTTAAATTCATCTTTGATGCCTGAATGCAAGAAGGGCCTCTATCTGTGAACAAATTTTCAACATGACAGTCCAATTTAATGTGGTTGAGATGAACAAGTATGTTATTAACGAGGCCAATCAAGTTAGCTTCATCCTAGAAACTTTACCTGAAAGTTTCCTATAGTTCCTTAGCAATGCTGTTATGAATAGGATTGGCTACATCCTGACCACTTTGCTCGATGAGCTGTAGACTTTCCAATCCTTGATGAAAGTCAAGGAGCTGAAGGGTGGGGCAAATGGTGCCTCATCCTCTAAAAAGTTCTTTAAAGGTTCGACCTCTAGAACTAAGTATGTACCTTCCTCTTTAGGCACCAAAAAATGGAAATAGAAGAAAGGTGGAAAGGGGAAAGCTAACCCACCAACTGCTACCCGAAAAGGCAAGAAGGTAAAGGCTGCAAAGGGATTTTGTTTCCGTTGCAACCAAGATGGACATTGGAGAAGCAATTGTACCAAGTATTTGGCGGAAAAGAAGAAGGCTAAGCAAGGTAAATATGATTTACTTATATTGAAAACATGCTTAATGAAGAATGATGATTTTTCCTGGATAATAGATTTAGGTGCCATTAACAACGTTTGTTCTTCATTACAAAGAATTAGTTCCTGGTAGCAATTAGAGTTCCTGGTAGCAATTAGAGGCTAGGGAGATGACGATGCATGTTGGAACTGGGCATGTTATCTCAGCTACGGCAATGGAAGGACTTTAACTCTGCTTTCAAATTTCATATATTTTATTAGATAATGTATATGTGGTTCTTGTCTTGGAAAGTAACCTTATTTTCTGTAAAATTTTTGATTGAACAGAACTACTCTTTATGTTTTAACGTAAATAAAGTGTTATTTTTTTTTACAAAAATGGAGTATATACTTGTTCTGAAAATCTCGAAGATAGTCTTTATGTGCTAAGATTGTTAGTAATAAAAGCTTTCCTAAATACTAAGCTATTTAAAATTGTGGTAACTCATTATAAAAGACATAATTTTTTTTCCTAAAGAACATTCCCATCTTTGGTACCTAAGATTGGGACACATAAATCTCAATAGGATTGAGAGACTGGTCAAGAATGAATTGCTAAGTGAGTTAGAAGAAAATTCTTTACCTGTATGTGAGTCATGCCTTGTAGGCAAAATGACTAAAAGATCTTTTACTGGAAAAAGGTCACAGGGCCAAAGAACCCTTAAAACGTGTACATTCAAACCTCTATGGTCCAATGAATGTTAAGGCATGAGGAGGATTTGAATATTTAATCACTTTTATTGATGAGTATGTTTATTTAATGTAACATAAGTCTGAAACCCTTGAAAAGTTCAAGGACTATAAGGCTGAAGTTGAAAATGCATTAAATAAAACAATTCAAACATTTCAACTGATCGAGATGGAGAGTATATGTGTAAACCCCGAACTTAGGTTACCTAGATAAGCATGATTAGCCAAGGGATGTTATATTACATATTTATTAAGTTGAAATTCATGTTGTTTATAGAGATTATGAAGGAAGGGAAGAAACTCAATCATTAGTTTCGCTGGAGGCAATAAGTGTGGGGTGATGTGGTCATCTGCTCTTTGAACTCAGGAAGCGGCAAAAAGATTAAAAGGGAAGTGAAATTTCAAAAGCATGGTTTCGACAATTGACAAGAGCAAATATAGCGAATTCGGTGCCATTTGAGAGCTAGGAGAATCTAGTTTTCAAGGTTATCCTGTTGGAGAAAGATTGCAAGAGGAGAAGAACAAAAGTGGAGAATTTCCAGAAGAGTCAGAACCACGGATTAATCAGGGCCCAAGGTGATGTTTGGAAGTTCCAAGCTAAACTATAAGGAATTATGGGCTGAAATTTTAAGGTAAGGAATTAATCAAATCTAAACAAGTTTGTAGAAGGAAGTTTCTTGAAAGGAGCTCTAGATTTTGAGTTATGAATTTTTAAAATTATAACAGGGAATTAGTGCATAAGCAGATAGCTGCTTGTGAAAAACAAGCAAGCAGTTCATTGTGGAGAATTATAGCGAGATTTGGGTATGAGGATCTCGCTTATAAAGGAAATCTTGTTGATTTTGTAAGGAGGATCTCGCTCTAGGGGGAAATCTCATTAGGAATTGAGGTGAGTGTCACTAAGAATTTCACACGAAAAGCTTGATCTCGCTCTAGAGGATCTCGTTGGTATCGCTCTAGAGGATCTCGTTGGCATCGCTCTAGAGGATCTAGCTAGTATCGCTCAGGAGGATCTTGCTAGCATCGCTCAGGGAGATCTCGCTAACCTCGCTCAAGGAGATCTCGCCAGTAAAGCTGTCTGTATTAATGGAAGTTCCTTTAATAAATGAATTATTTGAGGTATTTTATTTGGAATTCTAAGTAGTTTAATCAGGAATTATATCTTTCAGGCCAAGAAGAGCTAGGGGAAACGTATAAACCAATAAATGCCTGACGAACAGTGAGTGACAAAGTAAACTTAAGGTTTCCAATACTCATGCATATATGATCAAGTAAAGCACAGTGACATTAATGATGTATTTATACTTCCTCAAGCAACAAATGGTTGGAGAATAACTTAATGCATATTTCCCGGCTTGTATGTGTGTAACACAGGCCAAGGTATGTCGTGTAACCATTACAAAAGCTATGTTTCTGATTTTGATATATGCTTCCTAGAGGAAGGCTATGAGAGAATGAGTTCTTGTGTAAATGAGTGGCAATGGAACAACTCTTGTGTAACTACTAGGCAATGGAACTTAATTTGATGTTACAAAATACACATTTGATACCGAAGGACATTGAGAAGGTATTTAACCAATTAGGTACCGAAGGACATTTGAGAAGGTACTTGGACAATTTGACACTGAAGGACATTTGAGAAGATATCTGGCAAATTTGATACCGAAGGACATATTAGAAGGTATCATAGTAGCTCGATACTGAAGGACAATTTTGAGAAGGTATCTAAGCGGAAGTACCTAAAATATGATGGTACTTAGTGTGGCCACGTGCACATAGGAAATTATGAATGAGAGACTAAAGTATGAGTCTCTTAGTCGGTAATAAACGTTTGGGAGCTAGAGTGTTTAGGCTCGTTCTCAACTAGGGAATAATAATGTTTAAGATGTCTGAGAATGGTTTACAGTTACATATAGAGAAAATTGCTTGAGTTTACTCATTGGTATATTTACATGTTTATAGTGATGCTACGCATGTTGCTTTACGATTCTATAGTCACTCACATAGCTTTTAGCTCACGAAATTTCTGTGTTTTCCCTTTTCAGGTAGCGGTCAGTTTCCTCAAGGTTGATCCTGCTGCTGCTTGCCACCGAAAGATTCAGCTTATTAAAAGACTTAGGTTGATGATTTGTTTATGTACACATGTTTTGTGAGGGACTAAGGCTTTTGTAGGAATGTTTGGGTCATCTGTGAATACTTTTTCTATAAAAGTAATGTCTTGGCAGTATGCATGTATTTATGTAATCTTTGTAGAACCTTAAAGAAGGTTAGTTGTTTGCGTATCTTACTAATCGGATGAATAGATTGGTATTTAGATTAGAATGCTTGGGTGGTGAGGGCTGGCAATAAGGCTAGTAACTACCAAGGTCATATCCTCTTTCAGAATAAAAGGGTAATCTGGGAGGGGATGTGACAAGTTGGTATCAAAGCATAAGGTTTTGGGAATGAGAGGGAAGTTTATACATAAGTCTAAGTCCCTAAGTGTGAGTCCCTAACATGTGTACATCGTATTAGGTGAAATGCCGAGGCAACGTGGCAGACTGAATAAGCGGACAAGTGGCAGGAACACTGACCCTACCAATAAGGGCCTGGAGGTTGGGGAGAACCCACTGGGTGGCAAAAAGAAGGTTAATGATCCAGTGGGTCAGGAAACGATGTCCGAAGGAGAGTCTAGTACACCCCAAGCAAGAGCAGATTCGTAGCTAGAAGATGCAGTGTTTGCCAGGATAGTGCAGAGGTTAGCAGCCAGTGTGGTCTCTGCACGAGCCGACCCAGAAAATAAATATGGTATTGAGAGGTTTAAGGCCCTAGGGGCTGTGACATTTGAAGGTACATCAGATCCAGCTGAAACTAAGTTGTGGCTGGATGTAGTTGAAAAATGTTTCAATGTTATGAGTTATCCAGAGGACATGAAAGTGGGATTAGCCACCTTTCTACTACAGAAAGAAGCAGAGAAATGGTGGAAAGTGATATCCGCCAGACGAGCCAATACAGATGTGATGTTATGGCCTGAGTTCAGGAAGGTCTTTGAAGATAAGTATTGCCCCAGCTCGTTTCTAGATGTAAAAAGGGATGAGTTCCTAAGATTAACACAAGGAACGATGTCGGTGGTAGAATATGAGCAGTTATCACAGTATGCCCTGCCGATTATTGCTGAGGAAAGAGATAGATGCAGGAAATTTGAACAAGGTTTGAGGAAGGAAATCAGAACTCCAGTGATGTCTACGGCTAATTGGCTAGATTTTAACTAGTTAGTAGAAACAGCAATACGAATCGAGCAGAGTTTAACAGATGTTGAGCAGTTGCCAAGAGGCAGTGAGGCCGTAGTAGGGCCTAGAGACAGGGGATTTCGATCTCCAGTGGTAACTCAGACTAGTGGAAGCCATTTCAGGGGAACCAGTTGGCAGGGATCCAAGAAAAGAAAAATGAAACCCTCGGCAGTTAGCCGATTAGAGATGCCACGAGCTGGTGAGTCAGTAGCCAGCATAGATAGAAGACCGACATGCCCTAGTTGTGGAAAGAGGCATTTTGGGGCATGCTATAGTGGCAGAGGTGCATGTTTCCAATGCGGACAAATAGGGCATTTCAAAAGGGACTGTCCCAAGATGAACAGGGACGTTCCAACAGCACAACAATCGACCTCCCAGACAGTTAACCAGCCAAAGAGTGCTGGAAATCGGGGCGAAGGGTCAAGTGGTGCCAAGCAGAAAAATATCGTAGGTCGACCTCAACAGTAGGAACGAGTGTATGCCGTGACACACCAGGAGGCAGCGAAGTCTCTAGATGTTGTGATCGGTAATGTTATGTTATGTATGCAGTCTGCTTATGTTTTATTTGATCCTTGTGCCACACATTCATTTATATCTAGCATGTATGCACCTAGTATAGATAAGTTGGTTGAACCTATGCCTGAAGAGTTATTTATCTCTACCCCTTTGGGAGATGTGATAGTAATAGATAGATGCTATAATCATTGTGAGATACTGATCAATGGTCAGAACTTCTATGCTGATTTACTTCCTTTAAAACTGTTGGAGTTTGATGCTATCCTGGGGATGAATTTTCTAAGTAAGTATCATGCTTTAGTAGACTGTTACAAGAAGAAGGTAGTGCTCAGAAAATCAAATGGCCAAGATGCAATGCTAACAGGAAGCAAACGATTAGTCGCGGGGAATTTGATATCGACAGTGAAAGATCGGAAGCTATTGAGCAAGGGATGTAAAGCCTATCTGGCTCATGTGATGGTTGCTCAAGGGAAAGAGCTGAACCCAGAAGATGTCCTAGTAGTAAACAAATTTCGAGATGTATTTTCTGAAGAACTATCGGGATTACCACCCGATAGAAAGGTGGAGTTTACTATTGACTTAGTTCCAGGAACAACTCCCATATCACAGGCACCGTATAGAATGGCGCCGACTGAGTTGAAAGAATTAAAGGTTCAGCTGCAAGAGTTAATTGATAAGGGATACATTCGACCTAGTGTATCGCCTTGGGGAGCTCCGGTATTGTTTGTGAGGAAGAAAGACAGTACACTTAGATTGTGTATCGATTATAGGCAGTTGAATAAGGTAACGATTAAGAATAGATATCCGTTACCACGCATTGATGATTTATTTGATCAGCTAAGAAGAGCCACGGTGTTTTCGAAGATAAACTTGAGATCGGGTTATCATCAACTGAAAGTGAGAGAAGCCGATATTCCTAAAACCGCATTTAGAACGAGATATGTACATTATGAATTCCTGGTAATGCCTTTCGGAATGACAAATGCCCCTGCGGTATTCATGAATCTCATGAACAGGATATTTCATCCCTACTTGGACCAGTTCGTAATAGTATTCATTGATGATATACTGGTGTATTCTGGTAGTAGGGAGGATCATATTACCCACCTGAGGATAGTATTGCAGACGTTGCGAGATAGGTAGTTGTATGCTAAAATTTAGTAAATGCGATTTTTGGTTAGATCGGGTAGTATTTCTTAGGCATGTTGTTTCAATAAAGGGCATTAATGTAGATACCCAGAAGACGGAAGCAATAGTTAATTGGGAACGACCCACAACCGTTTAAGAAATATGTAGTTTCCTAGGGTTGGCAGGTTATTATCGGAGGTTTGTGGAGGGTTTCTCTAAGATAGCCCTTCTGTTAACGAACCTGACCAAGAAAGGCGTGAGGTTTGAATAGTTGTTGGAGTGTGAACATAGTTTCCAGGAGCTGAAACGGAAACTAGTATCAGACCAGTGCTTACCTTGCCTATTCCAGGTAAGGAATTTGAGATTTATTGCGACGCATCCCGACAAGGATTAGGATGTGTGTTGATGCAGAATAGGAAGGTAATTACATATGCCTCTCACCAACTTAAGAAACACGAGGGCATTTATCCCACACATGATATGGAGTTGGCATCAGTTGTTTTGGCTCTGAAGTTGTTGAGACATTACCTATTTGGAGAGCACTGCAGGATATTTACAGATCACAAAAGCTTAAAATATATCTTTGATCAAAAGAAGTTAAATCTAAGACAATGAAGATGGATTGAATTGATTAAAGATTATGACTGTTCCATTGAATACCTTCCTGGTAAGGCTAATGTTGTGGCAGATGCACTGAGTAGGAAATCCTTGAGACCCAAGGCCATTATTGGTTCAATAAGAGGAATGCTATTGCAGGAGTACAAGAATTCCAGAAACGCCTTATCAGTGGAACCGTCAGGAGGAATGATAGCTACTTTTCAGATAAGGCTGAGCTTAGTAGAAAACCTTAAGCGGGATTAGTTGGAAGACCCTGATTTTCAGAAGATTGTTAATGATGTGAGTAAGCGCATCAAGGTTGACTTTCAACTGGGAGCAGACAGTGTACTAGAAAAGGAGGGGAGAATATGTGTGCCTAACAAGCTACAACTTAAACAAGCCATTCTAGAGGAAGCACATAGTTCCACTTATGCCATGCATCCAAGTAGCACCAAGATGTATAGAACATTGAAGAAATCTTACTGGTGGCCTGGAATGAAGAGAGACATAGTAGAATATATGGACCAATGTATAGTCTGTCAACAAGTAAAACCTGAGAGACAAAGACCAGCAGGATTACTTAATCCACTTCCAGTGCCTGAGTGGAAGTGAGAGCATGTGACAATGGACTTTCTATTTGGTTTGCCTAAGACACCCTCAGGATTTGATGGCATTTGGGTAATAGTCGATAGACTAACTAAGACGACCAAGTTAATACCAGTAAAAGTTACTTTTACACTAGACCATCTAGCTAAGATTTATGTGGATAAGATAATCAGTCAATATGCAGCCCCAGTGTCGATAGTGTCGGATCGGGACTCGAGGTTCACTTCAAATTTTTGCCTAGTTTACAGAAGGCTATGGGCACTAAATTGCATTTCAGTACGGCTTTTCATCCACAAACAGATAGACAGTCGAAAAGAACTATACAGACACTGGAAGATATGTTAAGAGCTTGTGTACTACAATTCAAAGGAAGTTGGGATACACACTTATCATTGATTGAATTTGCCTACAACAATAGCTACCATTCTAGTATCGGAATGACTCCCTATGAAGCATTGTACGGCCGACCTTGCAGGACTCCAGTATGCTAGAACGAAGTCGGAGAACGAAAATTACTGGGTCCAGAATTAGTTCAACAAACAACAGAGAATATGAAACTTATTAGGGATAATCTTAAGGCGGCTCGCAATAGACAGAAGAGCTATACCGATAAACAAAGAAGAGAACTAGAATTTGAAGTCAGAGAACGGATATTTCTCTGGCTATCCCCATGGAAAGAAATTCTCTGGTTTGGGAGAAAAGGGAAGTAAAGTCCGGAAACATGGTCCAGTAGCTTATAGGTTGTAATTGCCGATGGAGCTAACTCGTATACACGACGTATTTCATGTGTTGATGCTAAAGAAATACGTGCCTGATCCTATGCACATACTAGCAACACAATCGGTATAGCTCAAAGAAGATTTGTCTTACGAGGAAGAGGCCATCGAGATTTTGGACATGAAAGATCAGGTACTCAGAAATAAGATGATTCCTTTGGTGAAGGTGTTATGACGTAATCATGGGATCGAGGAAGCAGCCTGGGAACCTGAAGAGCAAATGACGAAGAGATACCCTCAACTTTTCAAATGACATATCAGGTAAATTTCGAATTTCTTTTAAGGGGGAGATGATTGTAAACCCCGAACTTAGGTTCCCTAGATAAGCATGTTTGGCCAAAGGGATGTTATATTACATATTTATTAAGTAGAAATTTATGTTGTTTGTAGGGATTATAAAGGAAGGGAAGGAAAATATATTAAATGAAGAAACTCAATCATTAGTCTGGCTGGAGGCACTAAGTGTGGAATGACGTGGCAATCTACTCATTGAACTCAAGAAGCGGTAGAAAGATTAAAAGAGAAGTGAAACTTCAAAAGCATGGTTTCGGCAATTGACAAGAGCAAATTTAGCGAATTCGGTGCCATTTGAAAGCTGGAAGAATCTAGTTTTCAAGGTTGTCCTACTGAAGAAATATTTCAAGAGGAGAAGAACAAAAGTGGAAAATTTGCAAAAGAGGCAGAACCATGGATTAATCAGGGCTCGAGGTGAAGTTTGCAAGTTTCAAGCCAAACTATAAGGAATTTGGGCTGAAATTTTAAGGTAAGGAAGTTT
>NW_028326517.1:0-15291 GCF_027475165.1 Benincasa hispida
TCTAGTAAATGTAAAAGTCCCAAGAGACAAATGTTAAATGATATATCCTAGTAACAGAAATGGAAATTCTGAACAACTTGTTTAATAACTAGATAAGATTCCCTAAAGTCTGCACAATACCTGAGGTCTGAAATTTTTCCTACACAAAAAATTGGCCATGTTTCTAATTTGGATACTAATAGTAATCATTTCACATCCCTCCGCTGTATATTCTATGACAGTGTCAGCGCCAATAGAACCGAGACCACCCATACATTTGAAAAGCCCATATATGATAACATTAAGGGGAAAAAAAAACGGATCACTTCGGGAATTCATTTTGTGTACAGCTCCAAATGCAGATTAAGCATATATCTCACCCACTGATAGTGAATTGACAGAGAACGCAACTAGAGTTACCAGTAAACAGAAAGAAAACGCAAGGCAATTAAGAGAACTAAATCCTAGCAAGCCGGGTGTTACCTATCGCAGCAATCGGCAAGACCATTTACCTCCTCCTCGACGCGATCCAACGCCTGACGGGCAGAGAAAGCGAAAGAACTCATGAGCAAGCAAAACGAGCAATCGTCAACTGAATTGAACAAGAAAAAGACGTAGAAATCAGTGGGAAAACCTGCTGGGCAGTATCGGATGCGCGAAGAAAGTCGATGTTGATGGAAAGAGAGCGCTTCTCGATTGTGGATCTGAGGTTGCGACGATTCTGAGGAGTGTTATCGGTGTAGAAAGTGGAGAGGGTGTTAAGGGAACCGAGAACGTCCGGTGTATCGGTCCTTGATTCCAGCACTTTCTTCAGCTTCCTTGACAGTCCCGGCGCGAGACCTGCCATTGTTGTCCCCATTTTTCCTTCTCCCACTCTCTCTCTCAGATCTCTCTACTCCAACGATGTCTGTTCTGTTCTCTCTTTCATTTCCCTTTTCCCATGTGTTTATTGTATATTTAAAAGTTAAAAAAAAATGAAATTACAGCTTAATTACGTTATCACAATTAAACTCAATGGTAATTAATTCCTTGTACTAAAATACATACATGCATACATGTATGTATGTACGAAATAAAAAGGGAAAAAAAATACTGTAAAATTGATGAGCAAAAGGTACCACGGAAATATGGATATCAATAAATTATAAAATTAAAATAAATATAATGTAATGTAAGAAAATAAATCAATAAAATAAAATAACAAAAATGGAATGAAATATTTCTCCAAATTTCTCCATTCTTTTTGGATTTCTTTCCTATCTTCACACATCTACAAATAACACAAATTGTTGCAATTAGGATGTAGTATTTGGACACTAATCATATATAATTTTATGATACATGGGGTAACATATTTAAAGATACATGGTCTTTTTGAGATGGACATCTATTTTATATAATTTATAATAGTCCTCTTAGATGCTCATTATATATATGAAATATGTCTTGTTAAGTTACTAGAAAAAAAACTTAATGAGGGAAAATTCTAGTGAAGGAAAAAGAGTACATATTTCATATAATCTAATAATTCTAAAAAAATACAATATATTTGCTCCCCATCATGGAAACCTTTCTTGAGATCTCTAAGTCGCTGCATTTCAATATTGTGCACAAATTAAAGGTTGCAGTAGGTAATGATGTTCAATCGAAAATCGATGTCGTTGATTCGACTCCAAACTGAAACAAAAGAAAAATTATAAATCACCAAACTACTCTTATTACTACAAAAAACGTAGCAATAGTGGTAAGTGCAAGGTCGAAGCACAGAGAGGCAAAAAATTAATTCTCTCACAAGCTAAATTTGACTGTGAAAGCTAAATACTAAAATAAAAATGTGGATAAGTAAGATAGATTGAAAAATAAAGAGATCAAGCACAAGATTACCTTTGCTGGTTTAGAGACCGTAGAGTTTTCTATGAATCTAATCATTGATTAATTATGGAAACAATCTTGAATTAACTACTTCTTAAACCTAATCGAATGTAGGGATAACCCATACAAACTCCCTAATAAGAACCAGCATGTCGTTAATCCCTAAATTAACTAAGTTCATTACAAAGGCCATTTACTTAGTTAATTGCATTATGTTATTGGATTGATTAAGACAGCAAGAATGGTCAATTCTATCCTAATGCATTCCAATCTTTAGGTTTTGTTATCAATTAGGTGATCCTAGATAGCCTAGAAATCATGCCATAAATCAAACTAAAACCTATTGCTACTGGCTTAAGCATGCTTTCAATGCAATTATGGACATAAAAAACACACATAGCAAAGACAGGCCTACAAGAAATCGAGTCGTCAATTCATCAATCCTATATGCTTGTGCTAGACATTAATTCAAAGAAAGGAAATCAGAAAGAAATAGAAATATTCAATCAAAAATCCATAAGAAATCTAAAAAAATTCAAGAAAATTCCTACAAACCTCTAAAACCAATGTCGTGGCCTTCAAACGTTTATCGAAACCGACTTATGATGCCAAGATTTAAAATTATAACTCAAAATTAAAGGAAATCTAGTGAATTTTGGCCTGGAATGGCCAAAACCGACCAACATGATCCCTAAGACGATCTAACTCTCCTCCTCCCTTTACCTAACTTGGAAAGAACATATTTGTATTACAGTCGCAGTGTTGCAACGCTCTTGTCGATTTAGTCCTTGAGCGTTGGGGTAAGGTTGAGGTAGTGTTGCAACTCTGGTGCAAATTTGAGGTGCGCACAAATTCAACACTTTTTTGTCAAAATTCGTCGTGTTGCAGTGCTATAGGTAGCGTTGCAACATCGTTCCTGCAATCGCACATTCTGCCTTACAGTGTTGGGCGAGCATTGCAAATCTGTCACAGGGGCATTTTGGAAATTTCTTCTCTTTTGAAGTCCCGATGCTCAGATCAACTCCAAATTTCTTCAAATTAACCATGTTTCTCATAAAATGACTAATTTTACCTCTTGATTGCTCGGTACCTACAAAATAAGACAATAAGCATACAAAATCCCTTAAAAAGCCTAAATTAAGCAAGGGAATATAACTCTTTTTTAGAGCTATCAAACGACTTTGTAAATAAGTCTGTCAGGTTATCATTCGAACAAATTTGTTGTACAGTGATATCATTTTCTTCGAGATCACAAGTATGGACAAGTTTTGGTGAAATATGTTCTGTTTTATCTCCTTTAGTATATCTTCCTTTGATTTGGGCTATACATATTGTGTTGTCTTCATACAATATCATCGAAAGATTTTTACTAGAAGACAAACCACATGTTTCATGAATGTGTCGAGTCATCAATCTTAGCCATACACATTTTCGACTTGCCTCGTGAATTGCAAGGATTGCAATATGATTTAAGGAAGTATTCATTATGGTTTATTTCACTTATCACCATGATATATCAGTTCCTTCATGTGTGAACAAATAACCTGTTTGAGATATGGCTTTGTGTGGATCCGATAAATATCCAATATCTACATAATCAACTAGATCAAAATTCGATTTATTTGAATGAAACAAACCCATATCAATAGTTTCTACAAAAATAACGAATTATATGCTTAATCCCATTCCAATGTATTTTTCTTGGAGAATAACTATATCTAGCTAATAAATTTACCGAGAATGCAATATTTGGTCTTGTATTATTAGCGAGATACATAAGTGCACCAATTGCACTAAGATATGATACTTCCAGACCAAGTAGTTATTCATTGTCATCTGAAGGTCGAAATATATATTTCTTCACATATTGTAAACGGACTTCTATTGGAATGTTCAATAGATGTGCTTTGTCCATATAGAATCTTTTAAAAAAAATTCATGTATAAGTTGACTGATGAACAAATATCTCATATGCTAAATACTCAATTTGCAAGTCAAGAAAAAAATTGTTTTTCCAAGATTTTTCATCTCAATTTTTTTCTTGAAATATTTTATTGCCTTTGAAAGCTTTTAAGGAGTTCCAATTATATTTAAGCAAAAAACATATACAGTTATAATAGCAAACTCTGACTGTGATTTCTTTATAAAAACACATGGACTTATTGGTTTATTTTTATATCATTCTTTAAAAAAATATCCACTCAGATGATTCTACCACATTCATTCTGATTGTTGCAATCCATGTAGTAATCTCTATAATTTTATTGAATACAATTCCAGGGAATTGGATTTATATGTTTCAAGTATCTTAAATCCTTATGGAATTCTCATATAAATATCATTATCAAAATATCCATATAAATATGTTGTGACTGCATTCATAAGATGCATATCCAAACTTTTATACACAGCCAGACCAATTAAATATTTGAGTGTATTGCATCTACCACCAGAGAATATGTCTCCCTATAATCAATGTCAAGTCTTTGTGAAAAACCTTGTGCAACTAATCTTGCTTTATATCATGTGACCTCATTATTTTCATTTTTTTCCTCATAAATACTCATTTGTCTCCTACAGGTTTGACACCTTATAATGTTAGGACTAACTGGTTCAAAAACTTGATATTTTAAAAGTGAGTTTAATTCTACCTCAATTGCTTCTTTTCACTGAAGCCAATCTTTTTCTATGTCAACATTCTTCAACAGATTTTGGTTCAGAATCCTCATTTTTAGATATAGTATCAAAAGTAATATTATATGCAAAAATGTTGTCAATAACTACATCAATTCAGTTCCACCTTTTCCTTGTCATGACATAGTTTATTGAAATTTCATTATTATCTTTAGGTATTTCACCTTTCTCATTAGTCATGGCAAGGATTTCTTCATGGGTATTTACATTGTAACATCCCCAATTTTAGGAAAATTTAAGTTAATTATTTAAAACTATTGAGTTTAAATTTCTCTTTCATTTGAAAAATTGGGATTAAATTGAAATAATTGAAAAACTTTTATTGGTTAAATTGAATTTAATTGATTAGATATTCAAACTGATTATCTTGAAAATATTGAATTTTGCTTCTCTTTGATTTTGGATTTTAGGGCCAATTTAAAAAAAAATTAAAAGAGATAATTAATTTCATGTGGTTTTGAATTGATTTAAATATTTGGAAGGATTTAATATGTATCAAATTGATGGATCTTATGCCCTTTAATTTTGGTTTTTGAAGCCGATAATTTGAAAAGTTAATTGATTTATAAATTTAATAGAATTTTGGAGATTTTGGAGATATTTTGATAAACATTTTATTTATCTTTTCAAAATTTGAAAAAAAAATAAAAATAATTGATATTTTTTTTTCGAAATTAAATGAGAGTGAAAAGAGGCAAAAAATTGGGAGAAAGCAATTCGGTTTTTCAGCGACAACTTCCACAAAATTATCGATTTCCAAAGTTTAAACCGTTGGATCGTGCTCAAATTAGGTTAGTCTATTTGAAACATATAGAATTTCATTTTGAACGGTTGGATCATTGTTTGAAGCTCTGATTTGTTTATAATCACTGCTGCATAAAATCTATAAAACTAGAAATTCCCCTTCTCTCTCACTCTCGTAAACCCTCCTCATGCAAGACCCACACTACCAACCGCTAACCTAAACAATTTATGCCATCCGACAGCAACACCCGCTGCCTATCTATGGTAGCCTTGAGCCGCCACTGCTCGATCTTTGCCAAAATCTTGAGAAAAACCTTGGGTAAGACTTATTTTTCCTTATAATTTGGGAGGTGAAATTCACCAATTTGATTTTGGGTTAAATTAGTAACCTCTCTTTAGTGCGAAACTTAGATTCAAGATTTGGAAGTTTTGAGGCATTGACCATTAAGCTAGAGACCATTTTTCGTTTTGCAAAAAATTGGTAAAGATCGGTAAGTTCTGGGTAAGAGCGGTTGAGTTTAGAAGGTTCTCGATTGCCCATTAAATTTTGGTTTTCTTTTTGGTTGATGCTGATTATATTTGGAATTTAGATCCAAGATTGGAGTACTTTAGAGTGCGCAATGTGCTGTTCAACGGACTCGAGTTCGTTCGACAAGTAGTTTGGTAAGCGTTGTGATCCTTGTTGTTGGTTGTCGGCCACCTATTGATTATTGGACTACAAGATTGGTTTAATTTTAAGTATTTTGAAGGTTCTAAGTCGTCATCCATTGAGTTTTAAAATCTGCTAAGAGGAGATTTTGGAGTCGAAATCCTGCGAGTGTCTGTTGATCAAGTTTCGTTTGGGTAAGTTATTTGATGACCGTTTGATTAAATTTGTATGTTTGGGGCCTAGTTCCAAAGACTGAAATTTAGTATCATGTATGTGTTAGGGGACTCAATTTAGGACTTATTTGGTTGGATATCTGGATTATTATCTGAATTTGACTTCGAGGTAAGTAATCTTACTACTGGAACTGCCCACGGGCCAAACACTAGATGTATGCTAGCATGATGGATGAATGTTATGGTAGAATGATAGCATGATGAACTGATAGTTTAGTATAACCGATGTATGTTCTTGCTTGAGGATCTGAAAGATGTATTTGTTCACATAGATACTTGAATGATAGCATGAGATGATATTTGATTTCATAAGGTTGTATGTGATTTGTGGATATTGAGGCAAGTGTGTATGTTGTAGAGCCATGATGTTGAGGCATATCTGTATGTCATAGAACCATATTGTGATAATTATGGTGTCGAGCCTATGATATTACTGATTAGTTAGAATACCCACTAGGTTTGTGTTTCCTTCGGGATTCACCAGTTTGTGTTTCCTTCTTGATTCACCAGTTTGTGTTTTCTTTGGGATTCACTAGTTTGTGTTTCCTTTGGGATTCACCAGTTATTATGTCTCCTTCGAGATTCACCAGTTTATATTTCCTTCGAGATTCACCAGTTATTGTGTCTCCTTTGTGATTCACCAGTTTGTGTTTCCTTCGAGATTCACCAGATATTGTGTCTCCTTCGGGATTCACCAGTTTGTGTTTCCTTCGGGATTCACCAGATATTGTGTCTTCTTCGGGATTCACCAGTTTTTGTTTCCTTCGGGATTCACCAGTTATTGTGTTTCCTTCGGGATTCACCAGAGGTAGTGGGCATATTTAGCTACAGTAGGATAGAACTCAGTTTTTCATGTATGTATGTGTCCCATGAGGACTAGGACAGTTTATATGTTCCACCAGAGGTAGGCATCTAGAGGACATAGATGCCTAACCTGACCCTAGTAGTGGGGTTACTTACTGAGTATTTTATACTCATTCTTTCTCATGTCGTTGTTTCAGGTAAAGGTAAAGATGCATTGGCGACGGACAAGCGGAATTCGTGATCGAGCCGCTGGGACTAGTTTTATGCTTCCGCTCATGGGATTTAGATTTCTTTTCATGTTTTTCCTAACTTTCAGTTTTGATGTTTAAAACTTACTATTAAGAATCGTTTTCAAACTTATTTATTATCATTTATGATTTATGGGTACCCTACTATTGTTTTTAATGTTTGAATTTAATGAAAGTCTTTTGTACTTGCCTTATTTAATTAGCATTTATTTCACCATAACAGAGTGTCGTTTTAAGTTCCATGCATGCATGTATTTAGTAACAGCTTAGCTTAAGTCCTAGGGGGTCGGGTCATTACAGTTGATATCAGAGCCTAAGTTTTAGGTTCTGTAGACTGACTTACGATGTAAGTCTTGGTTTTGTGTCCCTTATGGCTATTCACAGATCATTCGTCCTCACCAGGTATGTTCATTCATTAAATGTTTTATGGAAAATATGTTTAAAAGCCTTCATATCTAAGCTTTTTGTACTGAATGATGGTTATTGCTAGTTTAACAACCTGAAAGAAGTTAGTATGAGATGGTTATTTTGTTTTGGTGTTATGGAAAGAAAGAAGAATCATAATAAGGCCATTTGGCGTTAGTTTAAATCATGGAAGGACTGTTAGAAACGGACATATATTTCGGTTTAGGGATATTGAAACCTGATAGAACTATGAAGTGTTATGCACTTATGACATGAAAGAAAGAAATGGATGTATTTGGTTTAGCTATAGAATAAGGTAGGTGAATTGGAAATTCACTAGGGAATAATTTTAAGTTTTGCATTACGAGAATAAAACTAGTGGTGCTACAAGGAACTTTATCACAAGACACACGTTCTTAGTTACGAGATTAAAGTTTCTTTATAAGATAAAAAAAAAAAAAAAAGGTGAAGAAGAGACTATAAATTCTATTAAGGATTACTAGATATTAAAGTCAAAATGTTCCAAGAAAATTTTTGAAAGGATTAATAGGTCATGATCACTTTCATGGTATCGAAGTTGGTGGACCAAGTAATGTATGGTGTTTTGGTTCTTTATGTAACATGCCTAAAAGGAAGAAGAATTACTAGATGGAGCATAAAGTGATAGTATAAGGAACTCTTTACAAGACCTAGGTAAGATGAATTGGACAAAGAATGCCAAGATGGTTGAAATTATAGTTGCCTTTAGATGGGAGAAAACGAGTTATTGGATTGAAAATTCTTAAGATGCTTGGGTTTGAACTATGTGTTTGTTGCAATGAAAATGTTCAAGTTTAATTAACCATACCAAGAGGAACGTTTTGAAGTTTAAAAGCAATGTTGTCTTGTGGGGATACCCTACTATAGTTCCAAGTTTGGAATGGAATTTTAGATTTATGGAAAATGTTATAAAGGGTCATATGTCTTGGTTTAGGGATTATGTTTCGCTCTTGAAGTAAAAAGTGCACTTTTAAGTTGTTGGCTTAAGCAAGGATAGATATGAAGAAAATAATAGTATTTAAGGAAAGGTTTTATTCATTTGGGGAGATAAATGGAAATTAATGTATTCAAGATTCTCAAATAGTTAAGAAAGATTTGGATTTTAAGATATGATATGGGTGGTACAAGGTATAGTTTGGTGTAAAATAGGAATCTCTTATTACCATTTGGAACTTTGGACTACAGTAGGCATTATTTGGAAAAAAAATATATAGCCTGCTTAGGTTGTTGGATTGTAGACTATGAAAAGGGATTCGAATAGTCACATGTTTTGGTATAGATATATTTCATTAGGAAAATGAAATAGAGCATCTTGGATTTATTAGTCTTGGAAAAGATAAGGGAAGATGAAAGGATTTGAGAAATATTTTGTTGTTTTGAGAAGGTAAGGGGAATTGATGTTTTGAGATTAAGAACAAAGGTTTGGTTTGGTGTCCAAGATAGGAAATATGTGTTTACGAACCTTTAGAGTTGGTACGAACAATCTCGTTACTATTTGAAACTATGGATCTTAGTATTTGTTGGTTGAATAGATATCCTACCTAAGCTATTGGTCATGGAACACAGTTTTAGCATGAGAATTTGATTAAGCTAGACTATCACACATTGGAAGAGTGCTTAGCAATCTTCTTCAAATTATAGTGGAGTCGAGGAAATAATGTTTTGTGAAAGGATGTTTAGTAGCAATAGTTACTAGAAACCATGGAAATGGAAGGGGTAAGGCCTCGTTAAAGAGGGGGAAGACGTTGAAAGGTATTAGCAAGGTTTAGAGGTTTTGATTATGGACATGAATATCTAGAACAAGGAATTAATGAAGCCATCAATTTGATTTGAAAGTGAAAGTAATCTAGCTCCAAGTAAAAAAACAAGCTATATGAGTAATGACCCCTAGCATTAGAGAAGAACTTAAGTTGAGAGAAACTCCTATTCTTAAGGCTCCTCATAGAAGGACTTTAGTAGAGTTGGAATTGCCTAAGTCACTCATACAAGAACCATTTAGTAAAGTGTTTCATATGTGTCTTAATGTTTTGCCTTGAAGCACATCAACTTTGTTATTAGGAAAGAAAGATGATTCACGCGACTTTATATCAACTATTACGGATTGAATATGATAGCGTATCTCGATTTCTGGGGATTGTCAGGGCAATTAGGTGCCAAATTCAAATTCTGAATCCTGGACTTGAGATGCCATGAGAGATATGTTTTATGTTGCATGGACAGTGAGGTGACCCACTCTATGGAGTGTGAACATTCTCAATATAGATGTACGCAATCATGAATGTCTTTATCTTAGAAATTGGCATCAGGTAATGGTTACAGCTATTATGAGGTTATGGTGATGTATTTTGGAATGACAAATGCTCTACAGTATATGGGGACTTCAAGAGCTTCATTTAAGTGAGCTTTTCATACTTGTGCATATGAAGGTCTAAATGGTGATATGTTTTGTTTTAAGATTAACAAGTAACATGATGTTGTCTCAGATAAGTTATATAATTCATGGTAGGAGGTGAAGACTTTCTGAAACTTGGAGACAGTGCTAGTTAGAAGTTCTTTGGCAGAATTATCGGTTTGAAGAAGCAATTTGGAAACATGAGGATGTGACACAAACTAAGTATCACGAGCCTTTAAGGACTTAAATTTTGAGGACGAAAGTCTCTTAAGGAGGGAAGAATGTAACATCCCCAATTCCAAATATTGTGTCTCATTCGGGATTCACCAGTTTGTGTTTCCTTCGAGATTCACCAGTTATTGTGTCTCCTTCGGGATTCACTAGTTTGTGTTTCCTTCGGGATTCACCAATTATTGTATTTCCTTCGAGATTCACCAGAGGTAGTGGGCATATTTAGCTATAGTAGGATAGAACTCAGTTTTTCATGTATGTATGTGTCCCATGAGGACTAGGACGGTTTATATGTTCCACCAGCGGTAGGCATCCAGTTTATATGTTCCACCAGCGGTAGGCATCTAGAGGACATAGATGCCTAATCTGACCCTAGTAGTGGGATTACTTATTGAGTATTTTATACTCATTCTTTCTCATGTTGTTGTTTCGGGTAAAGGTAGAGATGCACCGGCGACAGACAAGCGAAATTCGTGATCGAGCCACTGGGAATAGTTTTATGCTTCCGCTCATAAGATTTAGATTCCTTTTCATGTTTTTCTTAACTTTCAGTTTTGATGTTTAAAACTTTCTATTAAGAATCGTTTTCAGACTTATTTATTATCATTTATGATTTATGGGTACCTTACTGTTGTTTCTAATGTTTGAATTTAATGAAAATCTTTTGAACTTACCTTATTTAATTAGCATGTATTTCACCATAATAGAGTTTCGTTTTAAGTTTCATGCATGCATGTATTTAGTAACGACCTAACTTAAGTCCTAGGGGGTCGGGTCGTTACATACATCCTCAACCAATCTTTTTTACTATTGACTATTTTTCTTTTTCAAGGATTTTTATCTTTGGAACCTACTGGTCTACCACGCTTCTGATGTGTTACTGAATCATTAGTGACAATTTGCTGTGTTGGAATATCAATTTTTGATGGAACATTTGCAGATGGTACGTGTGTTTAGTTACTTTCTTAGCATCTATAGATGTATATGGTCATTGATTTGCTATATTTTGCAAATGAACATTTTTTTTAACTTCAAGTTTACATTGATCTGTACGGGGATTTAAATGAGACAGTAACGATGTATTCCATGTAATTTCTTTTTTCCAACTTCTTATCCCCCCCCCCCCCTCCAATGTTGGAAAATTTGTCTCATTAAAATGACAATCAACAAATCGTATAGTAAATATATCACCTGTCAAAGGTTCAAGATATTTAATAATTGATGGGGAATCAAATCCAACATATATTCCTAACCTCCTTTGAGGATCCATCTTAGTACGTTGTGGTAGAGCAATTAGAACATATATTGCACATCCAAAGCACTACTACAAAATTAGGTTTTAATGTTGGTTTAAAACTAAACATTATAGGGGTACCATATGTCGTTGAAAACAGACATCGAAGATTGTGTTATAAATCATCTTTAGTGTCGTTGTCCTTTAATATCGATTTAAACTGATATTATAGATAACAAGAAGTCAATGCTATTATCTCAATGTCAGTTTTTCACTGACATCGAATATTATTTTCTGTGTCACTTTTACTACCACATTGGAACATTATCTTCAAAATCAATTTTACCTAATTTTTTCAGTAGTTTTGTCCGATATTAAATGTCTATCATCGTTTTGTCCTTAAAATAATTAAATATAAAAATAGATTTACGAAAATCAATAATATTTCTTTTACCTGTACATGCCCAAAATAAAATCTTAATTTCTTTCACAAATCCCTAATAGTAAGTCACAAAGGAGGAATTAGATGATAATTTAACTCTAAAACCAAGGTAATCAACAAATTACCAAAACTCACAAGTGTTGCATACCAAAATTGAAATTTTGTTAGATACAAACAACTTTATTGATCATAAAAAAATACCCCACCAAAAAAAAAAAAAAGAAAAAGTGCACACGTGAGCAAGACTTCCTCCAAGTAGAGAAAAATGGGTAAACAACACATGATAAGAATTCAACTACCCTACGCAAGAGAATTTATGAAATTCGAGTTAGGGGCAAAAATAACCAGATGAGAGAAAAAGCACCATATTATATTGATGCTTATCGATTGATCAAACAATTTAAATTGGATATTAGAATGATGCTTATCAAATTAATATGAAAATGTTACTAATTAAATAGAAATACTGATTTTGTTATAGAGCTTCATACTAACAATTTAAATAGGATATTAAAGAATGCTGGTAGAGCAAATTCATCATATATTCATATTTGTAATGACTTTTAGCTATATGCTAACATAGCGTTTTCACTTCTATTCTAGAATTTTTGGGACATTTTAAAAATTGAACTGAAATTTAAATATTCAACAAGAATTTCAGGAATATACATATAGATAACCATATAACAAATTGTGTTGGTTGCCATGGCAAAATTTTGCATTCTAACTTTATATAAATAATCTGTCAATTTTAATTTTCACTTTTATTAATGAACACCGTTGCCTCCTTTATTTCCTTTCTTGTTCTGCCAGTTTCAACGAAAGACATTAGTCATGTATGTTTAACTCTCTTAAAGGCTAATATTATATCATTCACACATGAGAATCAACAGTTACGAAGTAGGTTGTTTAACTCCAACAAGATACAAACAGAACACCCATATCAAAAATATAATCATCTCAGTACGTTGATTAGGTAGGTTTATACAACAATTTAAAAGTTCCCAACTCCTTACTTGCCCATTTCTTGATTTTTAAGATGATATCGAGGTTGAACACGATCAGATCACATAAATCAAAATAAGGATAATATTAAGGAGGTGCTATGGATAAAATGGCAGATGTAAATTCACATAACTACCTATGATCCTTCCAGACATTATGGTACTCTGTAAACCCGAGACTTTCCTTGGATTATTTGCTCTTGTCACATATTGTATGATGTTGGATTTAAGTTATTGTTGTTCCATTGTTGAAGAAAAATGGCAAAACTTTTGGTTGAAGTTGTCTTTGATAATTTTGGAATTTATTAATAAATAAAAGAAAAGAAAGGAAATAAAGAAAAAGAAAAGAAAAGAAAAGAAAAGGAAAAGGAAAAAGGAAAAAAAATGAAAGGAAATGGAAACTCATTCGGCACCACCGCCTAACTCATTTCAGCCTATTTCTCCATCATTTTCCATCATATTTTCAGATAATTTCGAGAGAGAGAGTGAAGGAAGAGGAAGAAGAAGCTTGCTGCAAGTTGGAGGTTGAAGAAAGGAGGAAAAAGTTCATGTAAGTGCAACCATGGAAGAATCTGTGTTAAACCTGCCTATCTCTGGTTTTTAAGTCGGTTTAAGCTACAAAAAAAGAACTAAGAGGTGAGGCCTGACTTCCTTGAAATTTAATCCATTTTCTAACAAATTTCATAAAGGAAGCTTGAGCTAAATCTGATGTTAAGTTAATGGTTTTTGAAAAGGAAGACAAAGCACAGAATTTTCGAGCAAATCAGAAGGATCTCTGATTTTCTTTGGTTTTTCAAACATTCTGAGGTGTACAGGTTGAATTAGAAGCTCAATTGGGTATGGTTGGAAAGCTTATTCAATTTTCTATAACTTACATGAAGAATTTGTGAGCCAAAAATGACTAAATTTAGGTTTAATTTCAGAAGAAAGGTAGAGGGTAGCAGAGAAGTACGAATCTATATTTGTTGTGTTCGGAGGATTTCTGGACACATCCATTGAGAATCTCGTTTTCATTCCTTCAGGTAAGTTGTAGAAGGTTCCAAAATAAAGAGTTTAATATATAGTAAATTAATTTTGATCAAGTATTGAGGAAGTTATGAGTGTTGGAAGTTAGGGTATTGAATCTGAAAAATCTGGAAAAAAAAATGGGAAGTATGATTTTATTTGTAGAATTTAGAATTCATGAGCATGGAAAGACAAGACGATTTATAGTTCTGATGCTCGATTTTGGTTTGTTTGACAGGCCAAGAGGAAATAGGCTGAGTCTACAGACCAGGGAACTAGCCAAGACTGTGAGTGACAAAATGAATTTCGAAAATGATTTCTAAACTGTAATTTATGCTTAAATGGTTTACATGCTTGAATATGAACTTATGAATGATATATGATTTCTATGAATGGTTTCAAGCATAAGTTTTGAGCTTAGATTTTCTAATGAGGTTTATATATGAGCACGTGATTATTGAATTCCTGAAAAGTAGTTGAAACGATATCATTTAAAGTAAAGTATGTATTAGTGAGTACTATTAAAAAATTTTCAATTTTTCACGAGCAAGCTGAGTAAGCTTGAGTTTTACAAAAGATAAAGATAAGCAGACATGTTTTAATATTTTCATGTAGTTTTCTGAGACTTTTATTGACTACATGACTGAGATATTGAGCCCGAGGATATATGGTACCATGTGCACACAGGTTATATTCTGTTGTTGATGTTGAGTGTACTCTGTGACAATGATGCTGTCGTGAGTGCTGGGCGAGCCCCACTACATCGTCGAGCTAGTAAATGTTGGTTATACTGGGCATGCCCTACACAATGTTGATTTGTCATGTTAGTTAAAATGTTTTATATACTTGATATGCCTTGCTAGATTTTAATGACGTACTTGCGGAATATTTGAGGAAGCTTTTAGCATTACACATTTATGTTTAACGCTTTGATTGAACAAATTCATACGTTTAAAGGTTTATCACGTGTTTTGATTTGCGGATTTACAGTTTTAAATTAGTCACTCATTGGGCTTCGTAGCTCACTCTTTGAAAATTTTTTCCCACTTTTTAGGTAGAGATCGAGCTCCCGGTGCCTGATAACTGCCAAGTCTGTTTTCTGCTAAAAGCTTCCAGATCAAGCTCCATACGTGGGTGGAGTTGTACATTGTATCTGTTTGTATTGTAAATGTCTTTGTAAGAACTGGATAGTTTATGGCTGTGTAAGCACTAGATGTCATGGTTGTGTAAACCCTAGTTGGATATGTTTTTGGTTGTGATATCTCTATCAGGTTATTTTCCAAACCGAGTTATGTCAGGACTGCACTTCATGTGTG
>NW_028326518.1:0-37990 GCF_027475165.1 Benincasa hispida
ACGAAAATAGGCACTTTTATTTATAGCGACCGTTTACTGTTAAAACTGACTATTTCATTTATTATATAACCTAGGTTAACTCGATCTTAATCCTGAGCTAGCTATGAACTCCTGTTTGTTCGGGATTATCTTTTAATCTGCAAACAGTGAGAGTAGTCCAACAACACTGCTCAATAAGCTTACCATTTTGGGGATAATACCGGATGAATAGCTGGGGACATGGCCTTGCAAGATGAAATTCACTCCTACCCTATTTAGGGTTAGCAAATAGGTTGTTCTCTTAAGTACTAACTCCAGGTTTTGAACAATCGGGGCCCCACCTTCTCATGATAGAGAAAGAATTTGATTCATAGAGATTATGAATTAGAATTATTCATTAGAGGATCAGTAGGAACTTAAGGAACAAGATGTAGTCACAGAGGTGAAACGATATTTTTGACCTAGCTGTGATTACGAACAACTTGTGAAGGATCGACTTACTGATTATAGTTATTAAGTGAACATAATATATCTACAGTGAGGGGAGTTCAATTATGGGTTATAGTGGAGTGTCCCATTAGTTAACGAATGGGGGTTAGATCGGACTAATGAGTTTAGCTGATTAATCTCGAATTGTTGAAGCCCATGATCTGTAGGTCCCGAATAAGCTTTAGGGTAGCTTGAGAGATTAATTTGAAACGTTCAAATTAAACGGAAGAAGAGAATAAATATTTAAATATGATTTAAATATATAAAGATGATTATTGTGAAAAAATTAATTTAATATTTAATATTTGATATTAAATTAATTAATTTTTTTAAAATTAATTTAAGAAAATCAAATTGTGAATTAAAATGATTTAATATCATTTTTTGTTTTAAAAAGAAAATGAAAAATCGTTTTGCATGTTTGTACATAATGGAAAAAGAGTTTTCTCTATTATCATCATCTTTATGCTCACACACAAACCATGATCTTCTCTACTTTGATTCTCCAAGCATGAGTTGAAAGCCATGCACTCCATCTCTTTGCATGTTCATCTTAATATATAAAGAAGATAGAAGTTGTTGGAGAAGAGAGGAATACAGAATTTCGAGAGAATTTTCTTTGAAGAAGAAGCTGTCTTCTTCAGCTATGCTGCTATGAGTTTCTCTGGTTTATTCACACCTTCAAGCCATTCTTGAGTCCGACAACTCTGTCTAAAGATCCAAGAGCATAATAGGGAAGGCTTTGAGGTGGTTCACATTGATAACAAGAGAAGACAGCAGGTGAACAAGCGTTTTCTTGGAAAGTTCATCAAAGGTATGTTCAGAAAACCCATTTTTTGAGAAGAGCATGCTTTAGTTTTTGCTAAAATTAGTGAATTAGAAAGCTTATGGATCCTTGATACTTCCACTACATGTTGTTTTACTTTTTCAAAATTAACTTCAAATTAGAACATCCTTAGAAAAAACCTTCAAATTAAAACTAATTTTGAGATTTATTGATATTTCTTTTGAATGAGAAATTTTGCACCAATCACAAATTCCCACATCATTTCCCAAATTAATGATAAAATTATAAAATCATCAAATTTGGCACCAATTAAAAGTTTACATGTGTCCCAAATTAAAATTGAAGACATAAATTGGCAAATTCCGATGATGACACATGTTCTCATCATGACCGTCGGATTGAATAAAATTAATTTGGTCCAATTTGGTATTATTATTTGGGCTAAAGTCCAATTGAGCCCAAAAATAGGCTTAATTTGACCTAAATACCAAATTAGGCCCAAATCTAATTAATTGGGTTAAAGAGCAAGTCGACGGAACAACCGCCCAAGCCCACAAAGCCTACTAGAGAACTCTATAAATAGAGGAGTTCTCTTCATTGGTAGGGGTCAACAATTCTACCCTCCAGAGAGCCTATAGAGAATTCTCTACAACCAGAAGACTCATTGACTCCTGAAGTTAACCACACCTGAAGATTGAAGTCCTTTGAGGATACAAGCATTCTTCCAAGACTCAAACTTCAAGAATATCCACACGCTTCGCTTCTACACATCAAGTGTATGCATTCAACCGAGAGAGAATCGTAGGATTAAGTATTAAAGATCGAATCACATCCACATCAAATCTACATCAATACAAGTTTAAGATACAACCTAAAGGGTCTATAGTATATGGATAAGGCTGTGTACCTTGTTGGGATTGGTGTCCTAAATCTCTTTATAATCTCGTAGTTTGTAAACTTTGTATAAATATATTGTTGTTAATAAAATAAGTGTTATTTTATAAGCATATAATCAATCCAATAAACTAATATCCGAGATTATTTCATGTAATTTAAACAAGTATGTAGAGACATACAAGTGAATCTTGTTTAAATAATAACCTAAAAGGTCTGTAGTAGATGGATAAGGTTGGGTACCTTATCCTGGTGACACTACGGATACAACCTGCTTTGTAGGTGTTATGAGTATTGTAAAGTGCTATAAATGATTTGATCCTACTAATTCGTGTGGAGACATGTGAGCAGGGATATCATATGCAAAGAGTTTGTATAAGATCGGACCACGAAATGATTAGTCTCTTTATATAACTCTATTAATAATAGAGATTTACATCTGACTAGGATGACCATAGGTGACATGACCTGAATCCTAGTGAGTTGTGAACTCTTGTTCATAAAGGTGGTCCTTTGATTTATATAGGTGAAAGTGGCCAATTGCCAACTCAACAAGCCTACCATTTTGGGGATTCATCTGACTGGGGAGTTGGGAACACAGTTACACAAAACGGAATTCACTCATTCCCCGATGCAGAGGCAAGTAGATAAATTTCTCCTTTAAGGGTTGATTCCAGGTCTTGAACATAGTGACCACACCCTCTCCTGGCCCGAGAGGGACTTAGTCATAGTTGGACTATGACTTATTGTTCATTAGAGGAATCAGTGGTACTTAAGGAGTTAGATGTAACTATAGGGACAAAATGGTAATTTTAGCTCAACTGTACTTACGAGCAATTTGTGAAGGGTCGTCACACTATTGATTGGTTATATTCAATGGATACATAAATTTATCTGTAGTGCGAAGAGTACAACTATTGGTCTTTAGTGGAGTGACCAGTTGTTAACGGATGTTGGGTAATTTAATTAAAGATTTTTCTCTTGTTACCACGCCATTGTAGAATGAGACGAGCCCTTATAATTAATTATCTGAGTACCGTTGAAGCTTTAATCTACAAGTCTATAAGGTTCTCTCTGTAGCTCAAAAGGGATTTAGTTGAGAATTAATTTTCGATTAATTTGAAGTGTTCAAATTAATTGAGGGAATTAATTATATATGATATAATTAATTAGATTGATTATATTTGTGATATAATTAATATGATGTATTTTATACATTATAATTTAAGGTAATATGAGGAGAATTTGAATATAATTCAAATACTAATTATATGAATGAGATTCATATAATTAAATTTAATATAAATACGATTTATATTGAGAGGAATTAAATATTTGGATATGATCCAAATATCAATTATATGGATGAGCTTCATATAAGTGAAATTAATATAAATGTAATTTATATTAAGTGCCATGTATTGTTGAGAGAAAATAAAATTATAACTTATGTTGTATTTGATGTAATATAAAATTATAGGCTATATGTTATATTTGATATAACATATAGTGTATATATAAAATAAAGTAATTATTATATATATATACACACACATATATATTTTATTATTATCAATTTAATTGAAATTAATTAAAGGGAAGAAGCTACAACTCCCTTCCCCCATTCTCTCAATTATTATATGTGGAATTCAAGTGGTTGGAGATTCATCTTTTTCCTGAATTCTCTTTAAGAGAAGAGTTCTCTTTGGAAAAACTAATAACAGAGAAGAAAAGTTATTCTCTTTCCCCTCCTCCTCTTTATCTCCTTCTCTCTTACAAGGATTTCAGTAAAGCCCATAACTTTTGCTTGAATCCTTTATCCCAAGAGAATACATAGGGTTCTCAAGTGGTGGTGTCCATTTTGAAGAAGGAGATCCGTGTGGAGAAGGAATCCGTTCGTGTTTTGTTCAATGGATTTCTTGAAGAAAGTGTTCTTCAAAGGTAAGAGTTTTTGAAACCCTGAGTTTTCTTTTATTTAAAGCATGCTATATTTAAGTAAATGCATATCTTGTTCTTGTTTTACTGTAAAACTTATATTTAATGAAAAATGGAATTTGGGTCGTTCTTGCTTCCGCTCAAAGGATATTTTTCGAAAATTTCCTTCATACCTTATCTTGGTGACACTATGGATACGACCCACTTTGTATTTAATACAATTGCAATGATTCAATACATTCATGTAGGGGACATGCGAGTAGGGGTATCCTATGCAATGAGTTTGCATAAAATCGAACCATGAAATAGTAACCTCTAGGTGTAACTCCGTTGACTAGTTAGGTTTCTATTTTACTAAGATGACTTATGCAACTTAGTCTCAATCCTGAATGGAATATAGATTTTTATACACAAGGGATTGTCCTTTGATTTGTATGAATGAGAGTGGCCGATTTGCCTATTCAATAAGCCTACCATTTTGGGGACAAGACCGAGTGGGAAACTGGAAACATAATTTCACGAGATGGAATTCACTCATTTCTGACTTTAGGCTAAGTTAATGAGTGTTCCCTTAAGTGATGTCTCTAGGATTTGAACAAAAGGCCCTACCCTCTCACTGGCCTGAGACGGGTTTTTGTTTAATGGTTAGACCATAAACAGGCTGTTCATTAGAGGAGCACTGGTACTTAAGGATACAAAAGTAACCCAGAGATAAAACGGTAATTTGACCCAGCTGATGTTACGAGTGATGCCGGGAAATTGAAATTCAATTTTACTCAACAACCAACTTTTGTTGAACGTAGTATACGATGCATGTTCCTAAGATATGCGTTGATAGTCATGCGTCGATGGTCATGCGTTGGAATGAAAAATGGGTTAATGAATGTGTGCGATGACCATGCATCCTGCCATAAGTTTTCTTGCGTTCACGCCAAGTATAACATGGATGCAAGTTTCTCGTGTAATTTGAGGTTGAACATAGGGACTTGTAGCTATATATTTGCGGTGATGTGCATCCAGCGGTTTAAATAAAAGAATGGAGGGGATGTTGATATGTTAATCCTATTCCTACTCCTATCTAATAGATAACGCAATGGGAATATGCCTGAAAGGTAGAGATACGACAACCTTGACATGAAATAAATGTGTGGGAAAATAGATAAAATGCAGAGATGTTTTCTTTGCAACCCTTAAGAGTGACCGCAAGGGCAACCCTAGTCAATGCAAACTAATGCGATCATGAAACACTCATACAATAGTAAACCACCTCCCGGTGCGAATGCTACGGCTTCTAATGCTAGAACGCGTGCGATTTATGTGCAGAGGTGTCTATAGGGCCTACACATAAGCCTCTAATTCTTGTCTATGCGATGATACACAAACAAGGCAACCACATATCATCATTCCTATTCCTAGGGTGCATGCGATGCAGTGTTGACAAACAAAGTTTATCTCTAAGTCCATATCTCTTGCTTCTGCCGATCTAATCTCGCTCTCTCGAGTCTAGATTCTAACCTAGCTCTCTCGAGTCATTAGGTTCTTTCTTTAGACTCTCTCTCGAGTAGCTCTAAAGGGGTGTTGGGCACAACATAAGACAAGACAAACACATGAACTTGGTTGATGCAAGATTGTTACTATCCCTAGTGAACAACGCATACCTTGCTTAATGTGTCCAACTACTTACCCTCCCAAGCAGTTGATTGTTGTTGACTTCACTCATAGACACGTAATGCATTAGTCTATAGACAGACGTTGTAGCAGCTTCACACTAAGCAAATAAGGTTACTCACACACTCACGCAACGCACACCTCTCGGTGGATTGCTACATGCTTCACACTCATAATCCACATGACTAAGTATGCAATACCCAAGTAATCCCACTAAGTGTTGCAATGAAAGTAATGATGCTAAGTAAAGAAGATGGAGATGAAGTTGAAGGAACAGAGAAATGCATTAAAAATAGATTATATTAATTCTTTAATTCCAAAATGTCATACATTACAATATAGAAAAAGAAAGGAAAAGAAATGACCGGCTAGAAGTAGAGCTTTGCTTCCAGCGGATGTGTGTCAAGGCTGCCGGTGGTGCCATGGATGGACGGAGGAGCTGACTCTCTTGAAATCTAACTCCAGTCGAAGGCTTTGGTCATCACTTGGAATGGATAAAGGAGGTGAAGAACTCTCAGATGTCTTCTCATGCATTTGTTTGGATCGCAGGGAAAATCCTTGGTCGAGGTATAATCTCCGAATGATTGAATTTTAGCTCATCAGCCTCTATTTATAGAGCTTAGGTCACCGACAACATTAATTGGACTACTCTGAGTCTGACATTCGGCGCGTTCGTCCTTTATGAACCTCTGCCATTAACGGCGTGGTAGGTGAAATGTCAACATCATCGGATTTTCTCGAGGTAGATGAGTTGATGGTTCATTCCACCTACCTTGCGTTGATCCCATTAGTTGCGTTATCGCGCAACCGCAATCATTCAATGACCGCATTCCTTAACACCGCTACTCTACATGATGATCGGAATCGTTTGACGAGCGCAACTCCCATGCGATGGACGCATATGGCTGATTACCGTAACATCCATGCGTTGATCGATACGTTTGCCTTGCGATTGAGTGTTTCTCCATATGCGGTCGTCTATGTGATGGTCCGGTTTCTGCATTTGCATTCATTTCCTGCATTGGCTAAAAAAATAGAACATTGAACGCATAATTAATGCAAAATAACGGGTTAGCTGAGATTCGACATGCTGATCGACGCAAGCTCATATTATTGTGAATTTCTATCATGATCACACATATTCTGCCTAACAACCTTCATAATTCTAAGTAAAAGGCCTAAGATGACATGCATTTCTGCATGTCATCACACCCCCAAACATAAAATCATGCTTGTCCTCAAGCATGCGTTATACTCAAGAAATTCTAACTCACCTTCATGCTTTCCTTTGCGATGACCAGCTTCTCAGAATATAATTTACACACACCTTTGACCATCACCGCAATACTCTCCTCCACTTGGTTGCTTCTTCAAAAAAATCTTGTCTAAGTTAAATCTGACAAGCCTTTGCTCAAAATTTTTTTATTCATTCACTGCAATTTTGTGTTTAGCTTTTTGAGATTGCGTTCATTAAAAAAAACTTCAAAACTTTGCGATGATTTATTCAAATATGGTGTTAAACCTGGTTACGCCCTTCGTTTTGGCTTACCCCCACGTGTGTCATGCGAGCATCCAATTTCGGTTGCATTCCATATTCAACTCAACTCTTGTCTCATTTGTTTGTGCTTGCGTCGGACAGAGGAGTTGCGCTTATGCGTTGATCCTGGCGACTTGCCTTCATTTTGGCTTGCCCTCACGTGTGTCATGCGAACATCTAACTTCGAGCAAGTGCCTTTCACAGCTTAACTCTTATCAACATGGGTTTTCCCATTGCGTTGATAGTGGAGTTATTATTCTCAAAATCTCACTTCAACTTTTTTTTTTCAAATGATCGCAATTCTCTGAGACTTCTGCCACCCCTAAACTTAGAGGTTGACAACATTCTCACCGCAAAGCTAAAGACAAAATTACAAGAATGCGTTAATAAATGTTTGAACAAAGGTTTGCACAAGATAAAACTCAAGACTTTCAAAATTTGAAGAAGCTAATAAAAGTAAAGAATGTTTTGTGTTGATTAGTTAGAAAATACGGTGAACTGTACGTACCATCATAGAAACATCACAAAACAACGCAATCGGGAAAGAAAGGATTTCAAAAGGATAAGGCATACAAGATAACAAGAAAAGACCTTAGGCGGAACAACGCATGCGCTCATGCGTTGGAATCCACGCGATTGAAGTCATGCGTTGAAGGGTGAGAGGAATTCTTCCGTTGAACTATGAACTGAGGAGACTTATTGTTGCACCTACAAGAGCAAACGTACCACAACCAAGGAAGCAGCCATATATCCAAAATAACAATGAAAATAAGAATAACCTATACTAAGAAAGCAATTTAAAGATAGAGTAGAA
The DNA here is from genome assembly GCF_027475165.1 of Benincasa hispida. NCBI lineage: Eukaryota > Viridiplantae > Streptophyta > Magnoliopsida > Cucurbitales > Cucurbitaceae > Benincasa > Benincasa hispida. The sequence goes on from NW_028326518.1 coordinate 8,104, forward strand.
GACGTCCCTGGAAAAGTAGGAGTGTTGTCACCGCAAGGAGTCTTCCATGCAGGAGATGGTTCTCAACTGCTTGGGTCAAGTTGCCCTGACCATTGGAAATTCTGGCAATTTTTGGGCGCATGCGGCCGTCATGTGCTTAGAATCACCTTCAGCTCTTTTGCGACTGATTGCCCTTCTACCTTGGGGTCAACATTAACTTTCAGCACATCGCCTACACTTCAATATTATTTGCAACCTGGTCGCACAAGCTGTAATACACCCAAGATAAAAAGTTTACTCACAGAGACACAAAACTTAACAAACAATTAGCTGCCAGGTCCTCGGCAACGACGCCAAAAACTTGATGCGTTAATTTTATTAAGTGGAAATATGGATGATATGCATTGATGGATTATGTTGTGCACTCAATTTTCCCCAGCAGAATTCAAGTGTAAATTCCTCTGAGTTTCATGGTAATTTCAGGGTCGAACACAGGGACTTGTGAAAATAGTTGCGTTGGTGATTTTTATGAAGACTTGCGGTAACCAGTTAAATAAATAAATCGTTGGATTTGTTGTTTGCATTGATAAAAATAAATAACGAATGCGGCAGAGTTTGAAAAGAGTTGGTAAACGGGAAATACGATGAATATGCGATGAATGGGTTGAGAAAAGTTTTGGCTAACACTCCTTAGAATGCGTTCATGCTTTGCGATCATGCAATATGCATACAATAGTAAACCACCTCTCGGCGTGAATGCTACTAAGGCTAGAACGCATGCGATAAATATGCGATAAGTCTACAGGGTTTACACATAAACCTCTATCTCTATTTATGCGATGACAACATGACATTCACACAAATATGCGACCACATAATATCATTCCCATTCCTAGGATGCATGCGATGCAGGTTGACAAACAAAGCTTATCTCTAAGTCCCTATCTCTTGTTTATGCAAGCCTAATCTTGCTCTTTCAAGTCCATATTCTAACCTAGCTCTCTCGAGACATTAGGTTCTTTCTTTAGATTATCTCTCGAGTAATTCTAAAGGGTATGTTGCACAGCATAAAACAAGACAATTGCAAACAATGAACTTCCTAGGTCATGTTAGCCTAGTTCTTCTCAACCCATTCAACTAGTTTAGCTACTCATGCGTATTAAGAGAGTGAGAAGATGTAGAAATAGAACTTCCATTGAATAGATATGAGATGAAGTACAAAATAACAATGCAAGTATAGTAAAGAGCCTGGTAGAAATTTCTTGTTGCCAGGCGTTTACACCCTTTCTACTCGTGCTCTAAAGATATTCTCGCTCTCGCGAGAGTCGGCCCGCTCTCTGCTCTTACGCCCCAAGGTTCTCTCTCGAGCTGCCCTGGGTGATCTCCAACGCCACCACTCTTCTCTTGCTCCACTGTAAAAATGGAAAAGAAAACTATAAACAGAAGCAACTGGTGAACTTGTTAACTGATCGACCCCTTTTCTGAAGAATGCACTTGGTATTTATAGGGCATCAATGGTGAAAGGCGGCTTCTCTCTCTCGGTTGTACAGATGGGACAACTTTAATTCCTGATTGACGCGCCAGATGATTGTTACCGATAAAGCTGAATGTACTTTGTGACCATTATTGGCTGTCAACTTAATTTGGATCCGACTGTCATCAGCTTTCTGTCCCATTGCTCTTAATTATCCTTTCACCCGGATGCGGTCACCATGTTGCGCTGACCAAGTTGCGGCGATTCTTCTTGGGCAAATTTTTGCGAGCACGATCAACGCAAAGTCTTGCGGTAAAGTTGTGCTCGACCAATAATTTCCTATGATCGCAATCCTGCATTGCGTTAACGCATATTCTACACAAAAATACAAAAATCAATAGTTCTAATGCGCTGAACACATGTGACCGCAATATTATAGAATTTATGCTTAATGGACGCAGTTTAACATATTTTATCAATGCAATCCAACATTGTTTAAGAACTTAGTACTATGATAACGTGCATTTCTGCCCGTTATCAACGAGCACTCGTGAAGGACTAACTTGCTATTATTGATCGATATTCGTGGACACAAAAATACGTCTACAGTGAGAAGAGTGCAACTGTGGGTCTATAATGGAGTTGTGACATCCCAAATTTTTTTAGTAATTTAAATTCATTTATTTTGTAATATATGAAGATTATTTTAGATTTTTTATGGTTAAATTGGATTATTGTAAAAGAATAATTCATTCTAATATTTGCTCAGAAAATAATTTTTAAATTTAAATTTGACTAAAAGAAAATTTGGGATTTATGTCAAATTATTTTAATTTAATTCGATTAGGGAAATTGAATTAAGATTGGGAGTTTGTCTTTAATTTGAAGGAGTTAGAATTTAAGGGGGGAAGAAAAAGGAAAATTGTGCTTTAAAATTTTATCTTAATTAACTTTGGAGTTTGGATCCAAAATTTAATTAAAGAATTAGGAGTAGATAATTGGTTTATTTTATTTGGAATACATTGAATCAAATATTTGAAAATTTTGGATTTAATGTAAGTGAGAGATTTAGAAGTTTGAATTTTAATTTGGAGTTTTTGGAGGAATTAATTTATTTTTTGGAGATTTGTAGAGGGAAAAAGGAGAGTAATATATATATATATATATACGGGTTCCTTGGAAGAACGTGTAGAAAAAAATTTAAAAAATATAAGAAAATTCTTTTCTTCTTCTCTCAGGAGGTGCCACATGAAGAAACCACCCTATCGCATCTTTGTTCTTCAACTGAGACCTAGTCGTCATCGTCAGTGAGATTGAATCGTCCAATTATAGCCGTTCATTCTATCGAAGCTCCAAGTCGTACGCTAGGTCCGACGCCCAGCACGTGCAGCCTAACCCTACCTTGCCACGCCAGATTTGAATCCATTCACCCAAATCTGAAGTCGAATGCCATGCCCAGCCTGTTGGGGTTGATGCCCTAAATCTCATTGGGTCCTATAGTTTGTAATTGTAATGTACAAATATTTTATAAAATATTTGATGTTTTATTTCAAAATTAGTTACATTAACCACAAACTAATAAACTAACATCCAAGGTTATCTTGTAACTTAAATATGTATGTAGAGATATACAAGTGGATCATGTTTTAAGTGATAACCTAAATTGTCTGTAGTAGATGGATAAGACTGGATATCTTACTAATGACACTACGAGTATGATCTGTTTTGTAGATGTTACAATTATTGTAAAGTATTACAAATGATTTGATCTTGATAAGAGGGGGAGGGGGGAAATGTACTCCCCATCCCTGCCTCATTCTCCATTTTGAGGAGTCGGGGAATCCCCGTTCGGGGATCGGGTCCCCACGGGAACAAAATTTCCCGCCCATTAGTTTTTCTTTTTAATTTTTTTTATTTAAAATCAATAATTTTTTGTATTTCTATCGAAATGATGCACTTTTTAGGTAGCAAGTTAGTATTATTATTTATTTATTTAATTTAATTAAATAATAAAAAAATATGTTAACATTTATTTATTTTAAAATTTAATAAAAAGCTAATGTTAATTATATTACAAAAAATAAAAACTAAAAATAGTAGCTTAAATCTACTGTTATATATATATATTAAGGGCGAGGTCGGGGTTGGGAATGGGGTGGGGATATGCTCCCTGTCCCTGCCTCGTCCCCGATTCGGGGACCCATTTTGGGTCTCCAGTTTGACCCCGTCCCCGGTCAAACTGGGGATTCCCCGCCCCGATTAAGGTGGGTACCCATAGGGACCTGACCCTGTGTGGATTTTTGTCAACCCTACATGTGAGTAGAGATATTCTATACAAAAGAGTTTGTATAAGATTGGGTCACGGAATGTTTAGTCTCATTATATAACATCATTCATAATAGAGACTTACATTTCATCAGGATGACTATAGGTAACATGACCTGAATCCTGAGTGAGTTGTGAACTCTTGCATATGAGGGCGGTCATTTGATTTGTACGGGTGAGAGTGGCTAGATCGCTGACTGAACAAGCCTACCATTTTTAGGATTCGTCTAATTGGGGAGTTGGAAACATAGCTACACAAGAAGGAATTCACTCCTTCCCCAATGTCAGGGCAAGTAGATAAATTGCTCTCTTAAGGCTAATTCTGGGGCTTGAAACACCCTCTCCTGGCCCGAGAGGGATTTGGTCATATTTGGACTATGATTTATTGTTCATTAGAGGGATTGGTAGTACTTAAGGAGTTAGATGTAACTACAGGAGAAAAACGGTAATTTTGGCCTAGCTGTACTTACGAGCAATTTGTGAAGGGTCATCATACTGTTGATTGGTTATATCCAATAGACACAAAAATATATTTGTAGTGTGAAGAGTGCAATTGTCAGTCTTTATTGGAGTGCCCGACAGTTAGCGGATAGTGAATAATTTAATTAAAAATTTTAATTTATTATTCACGTATCATTAGAGCTTCAAGCTATAGGTCCATAAGGTCCCCTCGGTAGCTCAATAGGATTAAATGAGAATAAATTTTTGGATTAATTTGAATTATTCAAATTAATTGAGGGATAATTATATATGATAATATATAAAGTTTATTTGAGAGAAAATAAATATTTGAATATGATTCAAATATTAATTATGTGAATTGGATTCATATTATTAAATTTAATATAAATGTGATTTACATTAAATGTCATTAGCGAGAGAAAAGAAACTATAGGTTAGTATATGATATAATATTAAAACTATAGGTTATATGTTATATTTGATATAACATATAGTTTAATATATATTATATAATAAGGTAGTTATCATATTAATATATATTAAATTATTTATTTTTAAAAATTAATTAAACGAGGGAATTGTAACTCCCTCCCCTTTTTTTCTCCTAATCATGGAAGTGGAAATTGATTGGTCAGTTCTTCTTCTTCATGGAAAAACACAGAGGGTTAGGTTTTTGGGAAGTAATCTCAGAGAAGAGTTACAATCTCACCTTCATCTCTTCCTCTCCATCCTTTTTTCCTTTTAAAAATCCAAAATAGCCAGAGTCCACTCCTTCTGGGTTCTCATCCCAGAGAATACCAAGGTGTCCTTGCAGTGATGCCCAATTGGCCATTTTATTCACAGTTCGTGATTGTTCGTGGAAAAGGGTATATGAAGTTTTGAGTTTTTCAAAGGTAAAGGTTTCAGAAACCTATTTAAGTTTGTGTTTAGCATGTTGTATGTTTTAAAATTAAATTCATATATTTTTTTTTCTTATTCTCAGTAAAAATTTTCAATTATGAAAATGGGATTTGGGAGATTCGCTTCTGCTCAAGGATTCCTTCATTGTGGATCCTTCACAGTCATCCGCCTCTAGCCGTGTGCTTTAGCTGCCGTCGTCTCTCATTTTCCAGATGTCATTCATTGTCGTCGCACGTCAGTCCGATTGTCCGATGTCGCATATTGTCGGTCAACAGCTGATTTGTGTCGAAATCTTGTTTGGATGAGATTTTGGTAGCTTTTGTGGGTGTTTATTATAGTCATTGAGTATCCATTGAGTTTTGGCTTGGATTTTAATTTACTCATTATGTTTGACTTCAAATTCAAGATTTGGGAGATTTTGGGACATTGCTCATCAAAGTAAAGACCAATTTGCGACGGAAAATTGTTAAAGTTTGGTAAGTTTTGGGTAAGTTGTTTGGTTTGTTATCTTTTTGGATTACGAATAATTGTGGAAAATTAAGTTATTACATGTAGGTTTGGGTATGTTTAGGTTGGGCAATTGAATTGAGTTTTGGAATTTATTTTGGACTAGGCCACATTTTTGGTAAGTTAAATTGGGAATATTTGGACTATTTTGGTTAATTGGATTTAGACCCCGAAGGATTAATTTAAATCTTGGACTCATTATTTTAGGCCATGGTTGCTAAATTAAATTTGTAATTTATGTTATAGGGATTGATTCATGTCTTACAAAAGTTTTAGGGAGATTATTTTCGTGGACTATTTTTGTGACCAAATTTTGAGGTAAGTAATCTCACTACTGTTACCGCTTTTATGCAAGGTGATAAATTTAATATTAATTTTTTAGGATTCCAAGACTGTCTGCATCGAGATGTATGAGGATAAATAGGTTGATCTTGATTATGTTTTGAAGCATGTTATGAGTACTAGCATGAACTAAGATTATTTCGTTTATATGATTTGCTAGATTTATGATGCATGAGGATAAATAGGTTGATCATGATTACTGGTACCGTTTGTATGTTTGTGGGGCTATGTTTTATGATGCATGTTATGTTTAAGATAGTGATAGTTACCCCTACTCGTAATTAGATACCCACCAGAGGTGGTGATCTCCTTCAAGATTTCACCATAGGATTATGTTTCCTTCGAGATTCACCAGAGATAGGAATCTCCTTCGGAATTTCACCAGAGGTTTTGTGTTTCCTTTGAGAATCACCAGAGTTTTGTGTTTCCTTTTGGGATTTCACCAGAGGTTTTATGTTTCCTTCGAAATTCACCAGAGGTTTGTGGGTACACCTAATCTACGGTAGAGTGGGTTCAACTAACCACTAGTTAGCCATCTCATGGAAAGTAGAGGTTTGTGCACATCCCACTAGAGATTGGCATTGATGAGTAGAATTATGATTTGATGGTGTGAGTTTGTGATGATGTGTGTTATGCGGTGATCATGCAAGTTTTCCTAACAAGGCCCAAGTATAAGCCTTCTTAGGTTTCCTGGTAAGTCCAGGGTCGAACACAAGGACTACTAAGTAGATAAGCGACAGACTCTTTGATTCTATTGCGGTGTAAAAAAAAAAATGAAGTGGATAGTGTTTTTATTAGATTTTTCCTATGCGACGGAGTTTGAACGCGGAGTGATGAAAGCGTAGAGTTACAATAAGTATGCGGTGAAGGGGTTGAGAAGGGTTTAGCTAACATTTCCCACGATTGTGCATAATTATGCGATCAAGCTATACACAATTAACAGTACTTCATTTCTCTATGTAGAATGCCATAATTCCTATTTTTAGGACGCATGCGATGTATATGCGAAACAGTCGATAGGACTTACTTCTAAGTCTCTACTCTTGCCTATGTGATGATGAATGATGCACACATAAAACAAGGTGACCACATACTATCATTCTTGTTTCTAGGGCGCATGTGATATGTAAATAGCAATAAGACTTATATCTAAGTTTTTTCTTGCTTGCTTATGCGATTCTAATCCTACTCTCTCAAGCCTAGATTCTATCTTTAGACTACTCTTTCAAGTATGTCTAAAGGGTAAATGATGCATACATAAGATAAAATGATCACATAAAATGTAAATCTTAAGTCATGCTAGCTAAGCACTTCTCAACCCATTTAGAAATTTAGCTACTCATGTGTGGTATGGAGAGATTGAACATAGATTGAAATGAAGTTTCCATTTTCTACAAATAAAGTACTGAATACAAAATAACAAATGGATTTGAGAGATAAGAAGCCCGGTAAGCAATGTCTTACTTCCAGTGGTCTTTTACACTGCTCTTTATCACTTCAACTCTGTTCTAGTTGTGTATTCTTGCTCTCACAAGTGTTGACCCTCTCTCCTTTGTGTTGCTCTCTGGCAGTCTCTCGATCTGTCCGGGAGCGATATCTCTTGTATTTTTCCTCGTCTCCTTGCTCTCTCTGTCCTCTATGTATATGTATGAGTATGTGCGTGTGCAGATTGACCCCTTTCTCTCTGGTGGCCTTCGGTATTTATAGATTTCAAGGTGAAGTAACTTTTCTTGCTAATGGTTGCAATGATGGGCGGCATTAATTCCCCTACTTTGTTGTGCCGATTAATAGTCACCGAAAGTTGAATGTACTTGCTACAGTGTAGCTTTAAACAACTTGTCAACTAAATTCGGAATCGACCGTTATCAGCTTTCCGTCCCATCATGATTTATTATGTTGTCGCCTTGTTACAAGGTCTGTATGTGATCACTTTTTTGAGAAAACTTCTCACGAACGCATGACTTGCGATTGCAACTTCAAGCGTGCTGATGCATTGTGCCTTTGGATCGCAATTTCATATGCACATGTACCTGCACAAAATAGTAAATTAACTGCTTTTATGTGATGAGCGCTCACGATCGCAATTCCTTTCAGTTTAGCGCTTTCGGACATGATATTGCCTATTTTACCATCACATTCTCTCATTGTTTTACTTATTTGAGCTGTAATAACTTGTATTCCTACCAGTTATCACACCCCCAAATTTAAAACGACCCCCTCTCCTCATGTCATAATATATACGAATTAGGATCACCTCGTTTGTACCACTTTACAATTCTTTGTAATAATCACATAGTAGGCCGCATCCAATAGTATTACCAGAATAAGGCACCCAAATTTATTCATATACTATAGATCATTTTGATTATTTACTCGAACCTGATCCACTTTTATCCACATAAATTTCAAGTACTCATATAATAGTCAAGGGACTTTTAGGTTTATTGGGTTTCTAATAAGCAATACATATATTCAATAACAACTTATTGAATTTTTAGAATAAGTTTTATTGTTTACAAACCACGAGTTTTAGGACATAAACCCAACATATATGACATACATTCATCAATCAAATAAACAATAGACGCATTTAAATCTTATATATAAACCAAATTTTCACCAATATCTCTTTATAAAAACTTCACTTCTTTAACATTGTTAATATTACAACCTCATAAAGTATTTCTAAGTTAAAAGAATATGGAAAATCCCATATGAACAATTCCAACATTATAGTCAACCCAATATGAACCATTTCAAAAGTATAACAACTATCGACCCCAATATGAACACATTTTCTATCGTACAATCAACAACCCTATCCCCTCTAAGAACAATTAAAAAAAATTACACCTATCAATCCCGTATGAAGTAATCCTAGCCAAATCTCGCGCACTTTGCTCTTGCCTCCATAAGAATCATGTAGGCCACCTTGAACTCGTCGCTTTGAGCACCTATATCAATGAAATAATATACCAAAACTAGAACATATAGATTGAAACAACTTAAAAATACTAAACTTAAGCACCACAACCTACAAAGTCCTAAAACTTGAATAAGCAAGAGTGGCATAAAGAACATGCACACAAGATCTAGAAAGATGAACACACACAAGTGTAGTCCTTGTGTCCTATAATCCATTCTTGTATTAAATGTCACAAATTTACACAAAACCCAAGGATACTTCAGCAGGTAAATAACTTTAGATGTAAATGCAATGTGAATATTATTCTTTCCAAATTGATCCTAATAGATATAAAGAAGCTAACACATAAAACCCAAGTACACACCTCGTATACATCATCTAGTACTAGATAACCACGTCCTCTGTAACAACAAACAAAGAGAATGTTGGGGTTTGTGCCCTAAAATCTCGTGTCCTGTAGTTTGTAAACAACTTTGTAAGAACACTTGTGATGTATAATATATATGATATTTACTTCAGTTCTAGACTTTGCATATTTAGATGTTTTTTTATTTTACAACAAACCAATAAACTTAATATCCCTGGATGTCTTTATGTAACTTAAACATATATATAGTGACATAAAAATGGATAATATCTTAAGTGACAACCAAAATGGTCTGTAGTATATGGGTATAGGAGGGAAACCTTATCCCGGCAACACTACGGATGCGGCCTGCTTTGTGGAATTGTTATAAGTGTTGTGACTTGTCACAGATGGTCTAATCCTGAACATTCGTGTAAAGAACATGCGAGTGGGGACGTCCTATACAAAGAGTTTGTATAAGACCTGACCTCGAAGTGTTAACATCTCGTCATATAACTCTGTTCATGACTAATATTTCACTTCACTAGGATGACCATAGGTAACATGACCTCAATCCTGAGTGAGTTGGGAACTCCTGCCATTGAGGATGGTCCTTTGATTTGTATGGGTGTGAGTAGCCGGAATTCCGACTCAAACCTACCACTTTGAGGATTCGTCTGATTTGGGAGCTGGGAACTCAGCTTCACAAAATGGAGTTCACTCCTTCCCCGAATTAGGGGTAAGTAGATAGATTGCTCTCTTAAGGGTTGATCCTGGGACTTGAACAATATGGTGCCACACACTTTCGCATGGCCGAGAGGTGTTCACACTTAGTAGGACTATGTTGTATTGTTCATTAGAGGGATTAATGGTACTTAAGGAGTAAGATGTAACTACAGGGGCAAAACGATAAATTGGCCTGTTGTACTTACGAGCATTTGTGAAGGGTCATAGAACTGATGATTGGTTATATCCAATGGACATAGAAATATATCTATGGTAAGAAGAGTCAACTGTCGGTCTTTAGTAGAATGTATGGCAGTTAAGGGATGGTGGATATCTTGGCTAAACAGTTTAGTCGGCTATTCACGTACTATTGAAGCTTCGAGCCATAGGTCCATAAAGTCCCCTTGGTAGCTTGGATACAAGTTGAGAGTCAGTTTTTGGGTCAATTTGAAATGTTCAAATTGACAAGAGGGAGTTCAATTATATATATGATATTAATTAACTTTATGTATAATTGAACTAATTAATTATATATGATATAATTAACTTTATGTATGAGATATATTAATTTGGAAGAAATTGGATATAAATATGATTTATATCTAGTGGAGGAAAAATACTATGATTAATATATGATATTAATTAATAAGTTATGAATATGATGTGATGATATTCATTGTCTATTAATTGGACGGTTAAAAGGGCAATAGAATGGCGTCTCTTCTATTTACATAATGGATGAGTAAGCTGTAAAATCACTTTAATATTCTTAAATAGCTCATGGTGTGTTAAGCATGAAAGGGGCGGACATTGTCTTGAAGAGTGTCATCATTTAGAAAAACCTGTGCCTATACGATAATGCTTGAACGATCAATTACCTATACGATAGTACTAAGTGATCGCTTAACGATTACACCCGCACGCGCTATTTACTAAACGATCGTTTACCCTTTCCTAAGCTATCGTTTAGTGCCCCATATTTACTAAACAATCGTATAGACGATCGCTTAGTTTTTCCTACACGATCGTTTTGACGATCGCTTACCTTTTTCCTACACGATCGTATACTTCACCTAAACGATCGAGCATTTTGTCTATATGATAGACAAGCCTATCTCCCACTTGTTTGATCGTTGTATGTGATCTTCGTTCCTCCTTCCCTCTACCAAATCCAAAAAAAGCCCACCTTCGGATTCTCACTCCAAGAATACCGAGGCCTCTGAGTGGTGGTGTCATCCCCGTTTTCTTCTGTTTGTGTGGAGACTATTCAAGGTAGACGAGTGGGTTTTGCAGAGCAATAGCTTACCGTCTTAACAAAAGCGAGATTTTCTGTGAAGATTAAGTCTTCACTGGTATGATCTTTCAATCTCTTATTTATTATTCTTTTGAACATGTCAATAATTTAGCATTATGAATGCATATTAGTATGTTCGATTTCTGATATTCCAATTCATTACTGCAAAAGAATTGCATTTACATTCTAGGTGGTTGCAACATGTCTACTCTCTGTTTTAATTGTTAATTCGTTTGTGGATGTGTGGATTAATGGAATTTTCTAGGATGTAACCTCGGTTTGTTGAATTCTCAAGTTAATTGTTAAGGCTTCTACGTTTTTTGGCACAATTAATTGCTATTAAGTCTGTAAATTCAAATTTAGTTTGAGTCTTGAGTCGTTCGAGATGAAGCTCGAAGAAAGTGTTGATGTTCTTCGAAGAAGAAGACGATCAGATGTTGGTCATGTCGTGTAGACGATGAGGTAGACGATCGCTGAGTATCAGATGCTCGATTTTCGTTTAACGCACGCGCACACTAGACAATTGTATAGATCAGTAAGCCTCATCGCTTAGTTATAGACTATACAATTATGGAGTAATAGCATGGTAAATCGTTTACCTTTCACGTTCTAAGTGATCGTTTAGACGATCAGGCTTTTCGACCTCATTGTTGTCTATGTGATCGTTTAGCTTTTTGCGCGATCGTCTAGTATGCACTACATGATCGTTTACCTGGAGGCGTTTACTAAAAGATGGGAGCTTTGCCCAGCGGTTCAAGACCCGGTTCGCTTGTGAACCAGTTTGCTCGACAGAATAATTAATAGATAATTTTCTCATTCTAGTTTTGTATTGGTTCATCTCGATCCATTAATCCATGGTCTTATGCATTTGATTTTTTTTTTATGTCATATGGTATGCACATATAGATAAATCTCACCTTAGGTTATACATTGGTCATGCATATTCTCTTTATTATAAGGGTTATGATTTAATGAAGCATGATTTGATTTACGTAAGTGCATGCTCTTTCATCATATAATATAAGGATTATATTTATGTATGCATTATTTATTTAGCGCAACATTTATAAGCATTATAAATACTTCGTTATGTGGCATGTGTGCTTTAGTTGTTTATTTTATAAATGGTTATAAAATGAAATTAGAACTAAAATAATTAGTAAAAGGTTAAAGTGTAGCAAATCTATCTATAAGAGACCTTTTGTCTAAGGTAGGTTCTATCTAGGCTGGGGTATTTAAGGTGACAGCAACATAACATCCCTACCTGGGAACCTGCCTGGAAAGGTGAATTAGATAGATTTGATGCATGCATGCAAGTTAAGGGCAGTCCATTAAAGACTTTAATGTGACTACTTGAACTTGTTTTATTTCAAAAGTTTTTTTGAGCAAACTTAAATGACTTAGATTATTATCAGTAGCCGGGTTGTCTAGGTTAATAAACCCCTAGGTAGAACATTCAGTCGGAGGTACTTGGGACATTTGATGCTTTATTTACACCTCTCGCATTTCACCCTCATAATCCATACTGTGAGATCTATCCTCGGCCACGTGACACCTTGGGAGTGTCCCCCTAAAGGATGGTGTTTGGGTAGGTCAATATCAAGGTGAATGAAGAGAATGTTCATAGTAAGTGGGAGCGGGAAATGCGACAGTATATCCCACGATCTCTCTCGTTGGACTAAATAAAAATTCTGCACATCTCCTCGTGGCACCCTGGGTGTGTCCTCTTATAGGATGACTATTTTGTGCGTTTCTTTATTTGATCTCCTGTAAGAGGATAAGGTTACTTAGTCTATTGTCCTAATCTGCTTTCTCCCTACGATGGGCACATTAGGGGGGACTCTGAGGCCGAAAACAAGGGGTTACACTTACGTAGAATTGTTAAGGGTTAACAGTTCTAGATCGAACAAATGGTGGCTGTCAGGTTTAGTTACAAAAGTTAGATCTGCCTAATAGTTGAGAATGTCTCATCTCAGTGAAGGGTCATCTGATCACCCTATCGGTGACGTTTGTCCAGCCTCGTTGGGGCATCATTGCAAAATAGAAATCTTATCACTTAAGGTACTTGGAATCTATTTTGCTAAAACTAATTGGTTAAAAACGTGGTTTTTGCAAAGTCTTATAAAAGTTTATTCCTTTTTTAGCAACGGTTTTATATAGCTACAACCACTATCAGTTTACTTAGCACCAAAAAATTGAATGGCCAAAACTATTCGAGTTGAAAACATATGCTCACGACGATACTCGTCATCGAGGATCTGAAGTTTATCCTTACAGAGGACTGTCCTCCTATTCCACCTTAGGATGCTACTCAAAATGTTCGGGCATCATACGAACGTTGGACACGGGCAAACGAGAAAGCCCGAGCCTATATCTTAGCCAGTCTTAGTGACATGTTGGCCAAGAACCACGAGTCCATGGTCTCAGCACGTGAGATCATGGAGTCCCTGCAGGGAATGTTCGGACAGCCGTCTGAACAGCTCAAGCATGAGACTCTGAAACACATCTTCAGCTCCAAAATGGAGGAAGGCACCTCTGTTCGTGAACACTTGCTGAATATGATGGTCTACTTTAACAAGGCGGAGATGAATTGGTCTAAAATTGATGAGGGCAGTCAGGTTAGCATTATCCTGCATTCATTGTCGGAGAGCTTCCTCCACTTTGTTAGCAATACGATTCTTAACAAAGTGGATTATACCCTTACCACTCTCCTTAACGAGTTGCAGACTTACCAATTCTTGTTGAAAAGTAAGGAGAAAATGGGAGGTAAGGAAAATGTTTTCTCGTCTTCTAAAAGGTTCCATCGAGATTCGAACTCAAGAACAAAGTCTGCACCTTCAACTTCTAACTCTTGACAGGGGAAGAAGAAGAAGGGTGGTAAAGGGAAAGGGAATGCGCCTGCTAACCCGCCACCTGTTGCCCAGAAGAAGTGTCCACTGCCGGTAGAAAAAGAAAAATATTTCCACTGTAATCAGGATGGACACTAGAAGAGGAATTGTCCTCCTTATCTGAAGGAAAAGAAGGCAGCCAAGGCTAAGGCCAAGGCAGACAAAGGAAAATGTGATTTACTTGTGTTAAAAACTTGTTTAATGGAGAATGATGATTCCACTTGGATAATTGATTCGGGCGCCACTATTCATGCTTGTTCTTCTTTTCAAGGGATTAGATCTTGGTGGCAGCTGAAGGCTGGTGAGATGACATTGCAAGTAGGCACTGGACACGTCGTCTCAATTGTGGCAGTGGGAGGCATCCAGTTAACTTTACATAATAGGTTTCTTGTATTAAAATATGTCTTTGTAGTTCCTGAACTAAAAATGAACCTTATTTCTGTAAAGTGTCTGGTACAATACAATTACACTATTTCTTTTAAATTGAATAAAGTGTTTATTTATAAGGATGGTGTTGAAATTTATACAGCAAAACTGGAAAATATCTTGTATTTGCTAAGACCGTTAGCCTTAAGTTTCCTCCATAACATAGAGATGTTTAAATCTGTCGTAACTCAATCTAAACGCCAACGAGTTTCTCCAAAAGAAAATGTCCAACTTTGGCACCTTTGATTAAGGCACATCAATCTCAATAGGATCGAGAGATTGATGAAGAATGGTCTTCTAAGCGAGTTAGAAGAAAATTCTTTACCAGTGTGTGAATCTTGCCTTAAGGGTAAGATGACTAAAAGATCTTTTACTGGAAAAGGTTATCGAGCCAAAGAGCCTCCAGAATTAGTACATTCTAACCTTTGCGGCCTATGAATGTGCGAGCTCGAGGAGTTTATGAGTACTTTATCAGTTTTACTGATGATTACTCGAGATATAGGTATGTCAATCTGATGCAATGAAAATCTAAATCTTTTGAAAAATTCAAATTATTTAAGGCTAAAGTTGAAAATGCTTTGGATAGAAAATTAAAACACTTCGATCAGATCGAAGTAGAGAGTTTTTAGATTCTGAGTTTCAGGACTATTTATTAGCACATGGAATTGTTTCCTAACTCTCGGCACCGGGTACACCTCAGCAAAATGGTGCAGCGGAAAGGAGAAATAGAACCTTGCTGGACATGGTTCGTTCGATGATGAGTTACACTTCCTTACCGGACACATTTTGGGGTTTCACAGTGGAGAGTGCGGTATACATTCTCAACTGTGTTTCTTCTAAGAGTGTTGCGAGAACACCTCTGGTGTTATGGAACAGGCGTAAAGCTAGTTTATTTCACTTCCGCATATGGGGTTGCCCAGCACCTGTGCTTGAGGCAAATCCCAAGAAGTTGGAATCACGATCGAGGTTGTGCCTCTTTGTAGGCTACCCCAAAGGTACACGAGGTGGTTACGCCCTTCATTTTGGCTTACCCCCACGTGTGTCATGCGGGCATCCAATTTCGGTTGCGTTCCATATTCAACTCAACTCTTGTCTCGTTTGTTTTGGCTTGCGCCGGATGGAGGAGTTGCATTTATAAGCTGATCCTAGCGACTTGCCTTTGTTTTGGCTTGCCCCCACGTGTGTCATGCGGACATCCAACTTCGAGCAAGTGCCTTTCACAGCTTAACTCTTATCAACATGGGTTTCCCCATTACGTTGACAGTGGAGTAATTATTCTTAAAATCTCACTTCAAATTTTTTTTTCTTTTTCTTTTTTTTTTCAAATGATCATAATATAATGAACACAGTTCTCCGAGACCACTGCCACCCCCAAACTTAGAGGTTGGCAGCGTTCTCACCGCAAAGCTAAAAACAAAATTACAAGAATGTGATAATATATGTTTGAGAACAGGTTTGCACAAAATAAAACTAAAGACTTTCAAATTTTGAAAAAGCTAATAAAAGTAAAGAATGCCTTGCGTTGATTAGTTAGAAAATGCAGTGAACTATACGTACCATCATAGAAGCATCGCAAAACAATGCAATCGGAAAAAAGAGAATTTCAAAAGGATAAGGCATACAAGATAACAAGAAAAGACCTTAGGCAGAACAACGCATGTGCTCATGTGTTGGAATCCACGCGATTGAAGCCTTGCGTTGAAGGGTGAAAGGAATTCTTCCGTAGAACTATGAACCGAGGAGACTTATTGTTGCACCTACAAGAGCAAACGTACCACAACCAAGGAAGCAACCGTATATCCAAAATAACAATGAAAATAAAACAAATAATCTGTACTAAGAAAGAAAAGTAAAGATAGAGTGGAAGACGTCCTTGGAAAAATAAGAGTGTTGTCACTGCAAGGAGTCTTCCATGCAGGAGATGGTTCTCAACTGCTTGGGTCAAGTTGCCCTGACCATTGGAACTTCTAACAATTGTTGGGCGCATGTTGGCCACCATGAGCTTAGAACTACCTTCAGCTCTTTTGCGACTGATTACCCTTCTACCTTGGGGTCAACATTGGCTTTCAGCGCATCGCCTACACTTCAATATTGTTTACAACCTGGTCGCACAAGCTGCAATACACCCAAGATAAAAAGTATGCTCGCAGAGACACAAAACTTAACAAACATCTAGTTGCCAAGTCCCTGGCAACGGTGCCAAAAACTTGGTGGCGGGAAATTGGAAGTCAATTTTACTCATCAACCAAAATGTCGTGGACGCATTATGCGATACATGTTCCTAAGATATGCGTTGATAGTCATGCGTCGATGGTCATGCATTGGACTGATAATGCGTTAATGAATGTATGCGATGACCATGCATCATGCCACAAGTTTTCTTGCGCTGGAACCAAGTATAAATCCAATGCAAGTTTCTCGGATAATCTGAGGTCAAACACAAGGACTTGTAACTATATGTTTGCGGTGATGCGCATGTGGCAGTTTAAATAAAAGAATGGAGGGGATGTTGCTAAATTAATCCTACTCCTACTTCTATCTAACAGACAACGCAATGAGAATATGCATGAAAGGTAGAAATACGACGAACCTTGACATGGAATAAATGTATGGGAAAATAAATAAAATGCGGAGATGTTTTCATTGCAATTCTTAAGAGTGACTGCAAGGGAAACCTTAGTCAACGCAAGCCTTGCGATCATGCAACCCACATACAATAGCAAACCACCTCTCAGTGCGAATGTTACGGCTTCTACTGTTAGAACACATACAATATATGCGCTAAGTCTACAGGGCCTACACATAAGCCTCTATTCCTATCTATGTGATGACAAAATGAAATCCACATAAATATGCGATCATATAATATCATTCCTATTCTTAGGGTGCATGCAATGCAGGTTAACAAATGGAGCTTATCTCTAAGTTCCCCGTTCTTGTTTATGTGTTCCAATCCGCTCTCTCGAGTCTGAGATTTAGGTTTTAGACTACTCTCCCTAGTATGCCTAAATGATTAATGATGCACTCATAGGACAAGGTAACCACATTAACTTGGTTGACACAAGATTATTCCTATCTCTAGTGAACAATGCATACATTGCTTAATACGACCAACCACTTACCCTCTCGGGCAGTTGGTTGTTGCTAACTTTACTCATAGGCAAGCAATGCATTGAAAACATATTGTATTAATTCCTTAATTCAAAATGTCATACAATACAATATAGGAAAAGAAAGGAAAAAGAAATGACCGACTAGAAGCAAAACTTTGCATCCAGCGGATGTGCGTCAAGGCTGCCGGTGGTGCCATGGATGGACGGAGGAGCTGACTCTCTCGAGATCTAGCTCCAGTCAAAGGCTCCGGTCGTCACTCGGAATGGATAAAGGAGGTGAAGAACTCTCAGCGTCTTCTCAAGCATTTTTTCAGGATCACAAGGATCCACCTTAGGCGAACCTCAGGTGAAAACCTTGGATTGCTTAAATTTCTGCTCATCGACTTCTATTTATAGAGCTTGGATCGCCGACAGCATTAATTGGACTACTCTGAGTCTGACATTCGGCTCATTAGTCCTTTCTGAACCTCTGCCACCAATGGCGTGGTAGGTGAAACATTAACATCATCTTTTGGATTTTCTCGAGGTAGATGCATTGATACATTCATTCCACCTACCTTGCGTTGATCCCATTAGTTTGCGTTGTCACGTAGCCACAATCATTCAATGGCCGCATTCGCTTAATATCGCAACTCTACAAAATGACCACAATCGCTTGACGAACGCAACTTTTATGTGATGGATGTATATGGTTGATTACCGTAACACCCATGCATTGATCTAATGCGTTTGCCTTGTGATAGAGAGTTTCTCCACATGCGGTCCTCTATGCGGTGGTTCGATTTCCACGTTTGCGTTCATTTCCTACATTAGCTACAAAAATAGAATATTGAACGCATAATTAACGCAAAATAATAGATTAGCTGAGATTCGACATGTTGATCGACGCAATATGATTGTCGCATATTCTGCCTAACAACCTTCATAATTCTAAGTAAAAGGCCTAAGATGACATGCATTTCTGCATGTCATCAGTTACTTTTATGATCCATCTGAAAATAAAGTGTTTATTTCCACGAACGCTACTTTCCTGGAGGAGGATCATATCAGGGAGCACAGTTCACGTAGTAAACTTGTGTTAAGTGAGCATTCTAAAGAAACTACGGAAACTTCAACAAGAGTTGTTGAAGGACCTAATTTATTAACCAGAGTTGTTGATGATAGTTCATATGGTAGGTCGGTTCCACCTCATGAATTGAGAGAACCTCGATGCAGTGGGAGGGTTACGAACCCGTCTGATCACTATCTGGGTTTCACAGAAATCCTAGCTATAGTGGCAGATGGCGACATGAAGGATCCATTGTCCTATCAAAAGGTAATGGAGGATGTTGACCGGAATGAATGGGTCAAAGTCATGAATCTCGAGATGGAGTCTATGTACTTCAACTCAGTATGGGATCTTGTAGATCAGCCTGATGGGGTAAGACCTATAGGTTGTAAATGGATCTACAAGCGCAAACGGGGTGCTGATGGGAAGATACAAACCTTCAAGCTCGACTTGTGGCAAAGGGTTATACCCAGGTGGAGGGAGTCGACTATGAGAAGACTTTCTCTCCTGTTGCCATGTTAAAGTTGATCTGCATCCTCCTATCCATTGTCGCTTATTATAATTATGAGATCTGGAAAATGGACGTCAAGATGGCTTTTCTAAATGGCAATCTTGAGGAGACTATTTACATGGTACAATCCGAAGGATTCATTGCCCAAGGTCAAGAGCAAAAGGTTTGCAAACTGAATTGATCCATTTGAAGCAGGCGTCTCGATCTTGGAATATTCAGTTTGATGTTGTGATCAAATTGTATGGCTTTGACCAAAACATTGATGAACCTTGTGTCTAGAAAAAGATAGTCAACAGTTCCGTAGCTTTCTTAGTGTTGTATGTAGACGATATAGTACTCATTGGCAATGATGTAGGTCTACTGACAGCAGTTAAGAACTGGCTAGCAACCCAATTCCAAATGAAAGATTTGGGAAAGGCTCAGTTTGTTCTGGATATACAAATCTTTCAGGATCGTAAGAAAAAAGTGCTAACGCTGTCTCAGACATCGTATATTGACAAACTCTTACTTAAGTACTCGATGCAGAACTCCAAAAAGGGCCTACTACCATTCAGGCATGGAGTCACT
Organism: Benincasa hispida; assembly: GCF_027475165.1. Classification (NCBI taxonomy): domain Eukaryota; kingdom Viridiplantae; phylum Streptophyta; class Magnoliopsida; order Cucurbitales; family Cucurbitaceae; genus Benincasa; species Benincasa hispida. The sequence goes on from NW_028326518.1 coordinate 27,938, forward strand.
TTGTGTAAGGACATGTGTCCTAAGATGCCTTAAGAGGTTGAGGAAATGAGACGGGTCCCATAAGCATCTGTCGTTGGCAGTTTAATGTATGCGATGCTCTACACTAAGCCAGACATGTCAGTAGGTATCAGTCTAACCCAGGCTAAGGTCACTGGATCGCAGTTAAAAATATCCTCAAGTATCTTCGGAGAATGAGGGACTACATGCTTGTGTATGAGTCTAGGGATTTGATCCTTACTAAATACACAGATTCTAACTTTCAGACAGATAAGGACTCTTGAAAGTCAACTTCAGGGTCAGTATTTACTTTTAACAGAGGAAATGTAGTGTGGTAGAGCACTAAGCAGAGGTGCATCGCCGACTCCACGATAGAGGCTCAGTACTTAGTGATTTGTGAAGCTGCTAAAGATGTCGCCTGGCTCAGGAAGTTCTTGACAGAGCTGGAAGTTGCTCCAGATATGTCTAGGCCCATCATCCTCTATTGTGACAATAATGGTGTTGTGGCAAACTCCAAGGAGCCTAGGAGTCACAAACGCGGCAAACACATAGCGCAAAAGTATTATCTGATCCGCGAGATAGTGCATCGAGGAGACATGATCCTCACGAAGATCACCTCGGAGCAAAACGTTGCTAATTCGTTTAAGAAGGCTCTTACAGCTACAGTGTTTGACGGTCACTTTTAAAGCATGGGTTTACGGGACAGCCCATGGCTGGACTAGGGCAAGTGGGAGATTTTATTGCACTGGGCCTTAGGTTATTGTTTTGTACTTCTTTTTTTTTTTTTTTTTTTTTTTGTACTCCCCACTTCACTTTAGAACAAGTGGGAGATTGTTGAGCTTTGTGTCCTAAAGTCTCGTGTTCTGTAAATTGTAAACAACTTTGTAAGAACGCTTGTGATGTACAATATATATGATATTTACTTCACTTCTTGACTTTGCACATTTAGATTTTTTTTTATTTTACCACAAACCAATAAACTTAATATCCCTGGTTTTCTTTATGTAACTTAAGCATATATGTAGTGACATACAAATGGATCATCTCTTAAGTGACAACCAAAATGGTCTGTAGTATATGGATATAGAAGGGAAACCTTATCCTGGTAACACTACGGATGCGGCCTGCTTTGTGGAATTGTTACAAGTGTTGTGACTTGTCACAGATGGTCTGATCCTGATCATTCGTGTAGGGGACATGCGAGTGGGGGCATCCTATACAAAGAGTTTGTATAAGACCTGACCTCGAAGTGTTAACGTCTCGTCATTTAACTCCGTTCATGACTGAGACTTCACTTCACTAGGATGACCATAGGTACATGACCTCAATCTTGAGTGAGTTCGAAACTCCTGCCATTGAGAGCGATCCTTTGATTTTCATAGGTGAGAGTGGCCAGAGTGCCGACTCAAACCTACCATTTTAGGGATTCATCTGATTTGGGAGCTCGGAACTCAGCTTCACAAGATGGAGTTCACTCCTTCCCCGATGCAGGGGTAAGTAGATAGATTGCTATTTTAAGGGCTGATCCTGGGGCTTGAACAATGTGACGCCACACACCTTCTCATGGCCCGAGAGATATACAGACATAGTAGGACTATGTTGTATTGTTCATTAGAGGGATTAGTGGTACCTAAGGAGTAAGATATGCTAATTTTCTTTGGAAGCTGAAGCTGATCAAATCAACTGCTGCTTATGCTAATTTTCGTCTCCATGTTGTTAATGCTGAAGATATGAAGGAACGTTCAGATTCACCATTTTATGTAATCTAAATACCCTGTTATGTAATCTAAATAAGGCCTAGCTATGTAATCTAAATACCCTGTTATTGCGTAATGTTTTATCTCTGTCCTTTCCTATTTTACCCTCTTCTAAGTCAGATTCACCATTCTCAAAATGCTTCATCTCCATTTACTATCTACATGAGAGCCAACAAGCAAAAATAACGATAAATATGGATCTAACTTTAATTTTATACATTACTATATATTTAAAGGTAAAAAATAATAAAACTATTTGAGATAGAAAGAATGAATGAATCTCAATTCCAAAGAAATGCTTCATCTGTTTCACTGCAAATCAACGAAAACATCATTTTACAACCAAATCACAACGTTTTCAAAGCATCGAGTTGCATCGAGTAAAGATTAAGACTCATTGAGTAGCATCGAGTCAAGATTAATTCTCATCGAGTTGCATTGAGGAGACAACAGAAACTCATCGAGTTGCATCGAGGAAAAAACAAAAACTCAAGAGTAAAGAACAAAAACTCATCGAGTAAAGAAGAATACACATTGAGTAAAGAGGAACAACTATCGAGTAAGAGAGAAAAACAGAGAGAATACTCATCAAGTAGCATCGAGTCAAGATTAATACTCACGAGTAGCATCGAGTCAAGATTAATACTCATCGAGTAGCATCAAGTCAAGATTAATACTCATCGAGTTGCATCGAGTAGACAACAGAAACTCATCGAGTTGCATCGAGTAAAGATTAATACTCATCGAGTAGCATCGAGTCAAGATTAATACTCATCGAGTTGCATCGAGTAGACAACAGAAACTTATCGAGTTGCATCAAGGAAAGAATAGAAATTCATCGAGTAAAGAAGAATACTCATCGAATAAAGATGAACAACTATCGAGTAAGAGAGAAAAACATAGAGAATATTCATAGAATAGCATCGAGTCAAGATTAATACTCATCGAGTTGCATCGAGTAGACAATAGAAACTCATCAAGTTGCATCGAGTAAAGATTAATACTCATCGAGTAGCATCAAGTCAAGATTAATACTATTAGGGTTGATGCTGTAAATCTCGTAGGGTCCTGTAGTTTGTAAACACTTGTATGAACAAACATTTTGTGATTTATAATATTTGATATTTTGTTCACTTCTGTCTACGAAATATTTGATATTTTAGATTCATTAACCACAAACCAATAAACTAAGATCCATATGGTTATCGTTGTAACTTAAACATGTATGTGGAGACATACAAGTATTGGGGATGATGCCCTAAAGTCTCGTGTCCTGTAGTTTATAAACATATTTGTACGAATGTTTGTGATATATAATATATGATATTATCTTCACTTCTTGACTTTGCACTTTGGATGTTTTATTTGCTTTACCACAAACAAATAAACTAAAATCCCTGGTTGTCATTATGTAACTTAAGCATGTATGTGGTGACATATAAGTGGATCATGTCTTAAATGATAACTAAAATGGTTTGTAGTATATGGATATAGGAGCGAAACCTTATCCTGGCAACACTACGGATGCAGCCCGCTTTGTGGAACAAGTTATAAGGGTTGTGACTTGCTACAGATGGTCTGATCCTGATCATTCATATGGGGACGTGCGAGCGGGGGCGTCCAAGACAAAAGAGTTTGTATAAGACCTGACAACGAAGTGTTAACGTCTCGTTATATAATGTCGTTCATGACAGAGACTTCACTTTACTAGGATAACCATAGGTAACATGACCTCAATCCTAAGTGAGTTGGGAACTTCTACCATTGAGGGGGGTCCTTTGATTTGCATGGGTGCGAGTGTCCAGGTCGCCGACTCAAACCTACCACTTTGGGGATTTGTCTGATTTGAGAGCTGGGAACTCAGCTACACAAGATGGAATTCACTCCTACCTCGAAGTAGAGGTAAGTAGATAGATTGCTCCCTTAAATATTGATCCCAAGGCTTGAACAATGTGGCGCCACACACCTTTTCTTGGCTCGAGAGGTTTTCACACATAGTAGGACTATGTTGTATTGTTCATTAGAGAGATCAGTGGTACTTAAGGAGTAAGATGTAACTGCAGGGGCAAAACGGTAAATTAGCCCAGTTGTACTTACGAGCACTAATGATTGGTTATATCTTATGGACATAGAAATATATCTGTGGTAAGAAGAATTCAGTTGTCGATCTTTAGTGGAATACCTGGTAGTTAACTGATGGTGGATCTCGTGGCTTAAGAGTTTAGTCAGCTATTCACGTACCGTTGGAGCTTCGAGCCATAGGTCCATAAGGTCCCCTTGGTAGCTTGGATACAAGTTGTGAATCAGTTTTTGGGTCAGTTTAAAATGTTCAAATTGACAGGAGGGAGTTCGATTATATATGATATAATTAAACTAGTTAATTATATATGATATGATTGACTAAATGTATGAGATACATCAATTTAGAGAAAATTTGGATATAAATATGATTTATATCAAGTAGAGGAGAAAACACTATGGTTGATATATGATGTCAAACTATAGGTTATGAATATAATATGATTATATTTGTTATTTTATTAATTAGTCAGTTATGGGATAATTGTCCGGCGTTTTCTCCATAACCATAAGATAGTGGGAAGTTCAATTCGGTTTTGTAACTGAATAATAAAATGAAAATTATTTTCATTTTGAAAGATATCGCATAATAGCTCATGCATAGTTATTCAGAGCCTATACAATAGTGCATCCTTTACTAAACAACCGCTTACACCCACGCACACTTCTCTAAAAAATCGCTTACTTTTTACTAAACAATCGCTTAGAGTACGAGCTTTACTAAACGATCGTATAGATGATTGCTTAGCTTTTTCCTACACAATCGTGTACCTCGCTTAAATGATCAAGCATCTTGACTATATGATAGTCATTGTCTTCTCCTACTTGCTTGATCGTTGTACACGATACCATTTCCTTCTCCCCTCTACCAAATCCGAACAAAGCCCACACTTTGGATTCTCACTCCAAGAATACTTAGGGCTCCGAGTGGTGGTGTCGTCCCCTTTTCTTGTTGTTTGTGTGAAGCCATTCGTGGTAGACGACTGGAGTGTTGCTGGACGATTGCTTGTTGTTCTAGTAAGAGCGAGAGGAGTTCATTCGTGGAGAGAGCGAGTTTTCATGTGAAGAGAGTCTTCAACTGGTAAGTTCCTCATTCTTTTGTTTTTTCATCTTGAAGCATGTTGGTAATTTAGTTGTTTAATGCATATTTGTTTGTGTGAATGTATATGTGGAAATTCTGTCACAATGAATTGGAAAGATCTGCTTCTGCTCATAGGTACTCTTGTATAAGAGTTCTTTCAATAAGTGGACCGTGTTTTAAGTGATAATCTAAATGGTCTGTGGTATATGGATTAAGGAGGGATACCCTATCCTAGTGACACTACGAGTGTGGCCCATTTTGTAAGTGTTACAAATGTTGTAAAGTGCTACAAATGATCTGATCCTGATCATTCATGTATTAGACATGCGAGCGGCGATATTCTATACAAAGGACTTTGTATAAGACTGGACCACAAAATGTTTAGTCTCGTTATATAACACTGTTCATAATAGAGACTTTCATTTCACTAGGATGACCAAAGGTAACATGACCTTAATCCTGAGTGAGTTGTGAACTCCTGCCTATGAGGGCGGTTCTTTGATTTGCATGGGTGAGAATGGTCAGATCACCGATCAACAAGCCTACCACTTTGGGAATTTGTTTGACTGGGGAGTTGGGATCTCAGCTACACAAGATGGAATTCACTCCTTCCCCTTCGGGGTAAGTAGATAAATTGCTCCTTTAAGGGCTGATTATAGGGCTTGAAAAATGTGGCGCCACACCTTCTCTTAGCCCAAGAAGGGTTTAGTCATAGTGAGACTATGATCTATTGTTCATTAGAAAGATCAGTGGTACTTAAAGAGATAGATGTAACTATAGGGGCAAAATGGTAATTTGGCCCAGCTGTACTTACGAGCGATTTGTGAAGGGTCGTCGTATTGTTGATTGGTTATATCCAATGGACACAGAAATATATTTGTACTACGAAGAGTGCAGTTGTCGGTCTTTAATGAAGTATCCGGCAATTAACGAATGGTGAATTTGTGATTAAAGAATTTAGTCAATTATTCACGTACCGTTGGAGCTTCAAGCTACATGTCCATAAGGTCCCCTTGGTAACTCAATGGATTCAAGTTGAGAATCAGTTTTTGGGTTAGTTTGAAATGTTCAAATTAACAAGAGGGAATTTGATTATATATGATATAACTAAATTAATTCAATTATACATGATATAATTGATATAATGTATTTGATATATTATTATTTGATTGGAAGAATTAATATAAATATGATTTATATTAAATGCCATAAAATAGAAAAAGAACTATGGTTATATGTTGCATATGATGCAATATTAAAACTATAGGTATAAATATAATATGATAAGTTAATTATTGTATTTATTTATAATTTATTAATTATATGATAATTGATATTTCTTTTTCTCAATAACCGACCTTAGTGGGTGGTTACACCGTTTTATGGCAACTGTGAGATAAAAAAAATGGTTTTCAAAATCTAAAAGACTACGATAATAAGTTATCAAATTACTATCAAGTAACTAAACGATAAGGATCAAGTTTACTATACGATAGTACTCTTTTCTAAACAATCGAGTATCGAGTCTATGTGATAGACTTTCATCTTCTACATGATACTTTTGTCTATTACTCGATCGTTTCCTCCTTCACTCCAATCTTTCCCTCATTCCAAAATAAGCCAGAGTCCACATCTCCTAGATTCTCACACCGAGAATACCAAGGTAATCTTGTGGTTGTATCCATGTGTTCAAGGATCGAGTTTATACTCATTGCTGGTGTTCAAGGGAGTTCAAGTTTGAGTTGATCGTTGCGTTCGAGTTTGATCGAGGAAAATACTTGAAGAAAAGTTCTTCAAAGGTATTGTTTTCTTGATCCTTTGTATTTATTTCAAGAAGCATGTTGTAATTTTATTGATTAATCCATAATTGGTTTAGTATGATTGTAAATGTTTGAATTCTTTCACAATGGAGTATGGAACGATCCGCTTCCACTCATAGGTCCTCTATAATTTTAGAGTTCCTTCAAATACTCATTGAATAGCATCGAGTCAAGATTAATACTCATCGAGTTTCATCGAGTAAACAACAGAAACTCATCAAGTTGCATCGAAGAAATAATAAAAACTCATCGAGTAAAGAACAGAAAGTCATCGAGTAAAGAAGAATACTCATCGAGTAAAGACGAACAACTATCGAGTAAGAGAGAAATACAAAGAGAATTTCAGTGAAGAGAGAGAGAGAATTCTTATTTGATTGAAGAAGCTTTCCTTAGCCTTTCTGATCAACAAAGCCTGAAACAAGTTGTGCCATCAGCATATATGGAAATAGAAATCAATTTGGCCATATATAGAGTAGAAGCTGCCTCTGTCCCGAATAATGGTTTCAAATTATTTGTAAATCTCCAGGCAATTTACAACAAAAATTTCAAATAAAACGTATAATGTCAAGCAAAATAGGGTTCAAGTAGTCATCAAAATCATCAAAAGATAATTCCAAGTCACTTTCCAAGTCAGAGAAGTAGCACTGATGAAGCAGCAATGGCGGAGTTGTTACCCATGGAATACACTGGCGGAGTTGTTACCTGCCTCCATCGTTATGGTTTCTTTACGTCGTTGATGAAGGAGATGAAACTACGGAGGCTAGGATTTGCGAATAACAAGAAGAATGATGAACAACAGATTTCATGATTTGCAGTAATGCTAAAGCAAAATGAAATGGAAATTGAAGAGAATAGCAGAATATGATATACTTTTAGAGAACTGAGAATGAGAAATGGTTAAGACGTTAAGAATGGATGTTAATAGATGAAGACGGAAAAACAAAAGAGCTTTACCCTATTTTTCATCAAAATTCGTAGCATTACAACCCTATTGAGAGTGTCACAATAATATTTGCGTGAGGCGTACGCGTTTTTCATTTTTCTGTTAAAATTTATAGCATTGCAATGCTACTTTTCAACGTTGCAATGCTGCCCTGTATTCTAGTATTCTTGACGTTTTAAAAACATCAAGAAACCCTTAATTGAACTTGACATTTTTAAAACATAAAGTATTGTATTTTCTAGGGAAAAAAATGAATAACCTCCACTTTTCTAAAACAATTCTTGACTTTTTTTTCTTTAAAATCACCTATTTCTTGACATTTTTTTCATAAAAACGTCAAGTATTTAAAATTTCAAATGTCAAGAAATGTGGTTTTTCTTGTAGTGTAAGGATATTAAGACTCAAGTATCCATGGCAAAGAAAGTTGGGTTGATTAAGGAAAGTGGTAGTAAACTCCCTCATGTTTTGTATTTCCAATTTTCTGCAACTTTAATTCCATCATTTTTTTGAGTTTGTTTTTTTATCTCTTCATCTATTTTGTTTTCCATAGTTTACAAGTTTGTTTCGATTCTTCATATTGTACTTTCATTCCCATGGATTAATATAAGTTCTTCATTGATATTTTCATCTTCTTTGTTTTTTACCTTTAATATGTTTTTCTCTTTATTTAGTTTTGTTTTATTTCATTACGAGCTGAACTCTTCCTTAGATTCAGATATGTGAATACTTCAAAGGAGGAGAACATGTCTTTCATGCACGAAAAAGTAATTTCTTGTCCATTCTTAGAGCATAGTTTGTTTTTATTGAGTTTAAAGAAGCTACACATGTTTGTTTAACACTTTTTTAAGACATAGTTTCTCTAACTATAATGTATAAATATTATGATGCAGGTCGTCTCCTATCTTGACATCCGACAAAATTAGAATTCAAATATTCAATGATTTCATGAGTTCGTTTTTTTTATTTCTAATCAATAAGTATATAATCCTTCATTCTTGTAAATATCACATATCATTTTGCTACTTTCAAGTGAGATATCTTGAGATCACCAAGTGTATCTGTCCAAAATTTCCAGTACATAAGCTATATTAGAAGGAATGAAAAACATAAGCATACATATGAGATTTCTTATGAATAATGAGTCTTTTTCATCTCTTTTTGCCATAGGAAAGTTGTAAGACATTATTCCTAAAGACTAAACAACTTATCTCTGTTAGGATTCCCTAGATGCCAAATTTCAACATGCCATGACTACTCAATACTTTATTAATATAGCCCTTCATGATTGAGAATTTCCATTATTAGTCTAGAATTGATCATCTAGATTAGTGTACAAAGGTTTTCGCAAAATCAAACTAGAAAAATATCTTAGACATAAAGACTTTTTTTTCCCTTTACCTTAAACATAAGGTGAAACCTTTAGAAACTTAGGTTCGAATATGTAATTACCTCAAAGGAGGATAACAAACCTTTCATGCACAAAGAAGTCATTTTTTGCTCATTTCATACAATTATTTTCTTGTATTGAGTTTATTTCCATTATTAGTCTGAATATATTGATCATCTAGATTAATGTACAAATGTTGAGTTTATTACTAAATTGGTTAAATAAAATCTGGTTTTCATAAAAGCAAATAGGAAAAAATCTTAAACATATGACTTTGTTTTTTATCCTAAATATAGGGTGAAACCTTAAGGATCTTGGATTGTGTATGTCGATTCATTTAAGTTCTCATTAACCATAGACATATAGGTTTAATAGCTTAGACTCCTAGAGATACTTTACATGATTTTGTACGAAATGTTATAAAGGCTAATAAGCTTGAACTCAGTCATATTCTTTTGTCTTGCTATCTTAGGGATCATCAGGACATGGACCTTTGCTCGGTTTCATTTTCTTGATAGCGGACTCGATCTCACTCGTTGTGAACTCAATCATATTTTCTTATTAACTTGGAGAAACCTTGAAAGAGCTTCTTAATTTTTTTTTTTTTTTTTTTTTTTTTTTTGGTCTTCCCTCACCATGTCATCGCCATCAACTTAAGTTCCTTTGTCATTGATAATCTCTTCAATGAGGCTTCTTTTCTTCCCGTGGGATATTTTGGGGAAGATATGAAGAAGAATTAGGGGTGCACATGAATTTTGCATATAGTTTATAAATTTTAAATTTATATTGGAAGTACAAAAATGATTACAAAGTAAAAGTTAATTATTTGTAGGAAAAAAATACCTCTTTAGTCCTTTAGTTTGAAAATATTGGTTATTTTTTCAATTTAAAAATATTTTTAAATAAAAATAAGTTAAATGATTAGGATCTTTTAAATCTGTTTTAGAAAACAAGGGACTAAATTGGCCAAATTAAAAATTTGGGAATTA
>NW_028326519.1:0-1000 GCF_027475165.1 Benincasa hispida
TAAATAAATAACAAATATCGATTTATGATGACAATCACGATTAACCGTATCTTGACCGAGACTAATCGTCGTGTAAAACACCCACCGATGCCGAGAGAAACACGTGATAAACAGCCTCTAAAACGAAGCCCAATCCGTCCGAAATCGACCCCTGAAATCGAGACTAAAAAATCACGAACGAAACCCGTCACAAACCGAAAAATCTACACCAATAATCACCCGAACCGAAGAGCCCAAGCCATTACCTATCATGAGTCAGGAACCCACGCGCTGAAAGAAACTCCCCCTCTATAGATCGGACACTCACACCGAACAGAACCTTCCGGCGTCGAATCAATGACCCACTCACAACGAGACTCACACCGACGGTGAGTTCTTTCTCTAATCAATGTTTGCTGCATAAGTTTCTGTCTCTCCCTAAAGTGTGTTATGGCTGCCATACCTCTTTCTTTTCCTTTAGTCTCATGTTGGAAGCCCTAAAGTTAATTACAAATATGTCATCAACCCTCGTTTACAAGATTGCCATTAGGCCTTCAATTCCACAATTTCTCCAATAAAAACCCACTTAAAATACTTGTTATTTTCTACAAATCTCCCTAATTTAAGACACCAAGTGGATTCTCTAATCTCCCTATCTATCAGATTTAATATTTAGCTCATCCAACAGGTATTTAAACCTATGAGATGGAAGAACCTTGGTTAACATATCTTACAAATACTCTATGAACCTTGACTAGTTCAACCAACAACTTCTCTGATGCTTAGACTGTTCGTGATGAGATGGATTCTTCACATGATGAATAGCCCCCTCGCTATCACAACGGACGATAAGAATAAACTTTTGCGACAACAACTCACCAATTATTCTTTTTAATAGTTTCACCAACTAGAATATATTCTAACTTAGTAGTAAACAAAGTAACAACTGATTGTAGAGCAACCTTCCAGCTGACCACATTACCAAATAGACCTGATAATGAACTTCTTCTATCAAGGTTGT
>NW_028326520.1:0-13588 GCF_027475165.1 Benincasa hispida
AGTACCTCGTATTTGGAAACTTCACTGAAGCATTATATTGAAAAGAGCAAGGCAATTAGACAATCGCAAGCTGACTCCCTTAGAGGTTTGGAAGAGCAGATGGAACAGCTTGCAATTGAGATGAAAAATAAAGTGCCTGGTACGTTACCTAGAATTCAGGAGCATCGAGGCCACGATTGTAAGAGAAATTTCATGCAGTGACATTGAGGAGTGGTAAAACAATAGCTCTTGTGCTATCAGTATCAGACCAAACAACAAGGCCAATAGGTCTAACTGTCGATGATGACCAATCAACCAGTAGTGGAAAAATTATCAGTTCAGGAGTAAGTACACCTACAAAAGATGAAGCTCCTCAAGACTTGAATTCTGAATCAATGCAACCTCCAGCTAACGAAACACAACAAGGATAAGACCTCAACAAATAACCAACTAAAAAAAAAGTAAGGCGGGATCCCCCACCTTTCCCGTCCAGGCGGAAGAAGAAAGATGATAGCAAGCAATTCCAGAGGTTCCTGGACGTTCTCCGATAGCTACCCATCAATATTTCCTTAATAGAAGCTTTGGAATAGATGCCGAGCTATGTAAAATTTCTCAAGGATATTCTTGCTAATAAAAGAAAGATTGGGGAAAATGAAACAGTTGCGCTAACATATGAATATGGTGCACTGTTTCAAAATAATATCCCCATCAAAATGAAGGACCCTGGGAATTTTACATTGCCCTGCTCAATAGGAGGGAAGAAGGTCGGGAACGCGCTGTGCGATTTAGGGGCGAGCATAAGTTTAATGTCCTTATCAATCTTTAAGAAGCTGGATACCGACAACACAAAACCAACCACGATCACACTACAGTTGGCCGATAGATCTATAACACATCCTGAGGGTAAGATAGAGGATGTACTCATGCAAGTGGACATGTTCATCTTCCCGGCGGACTTTATCATCTTGGGTCGCCCATTTCTTGCAACAGGGCGAATGCTGATTGATGTGCAAAAAGGAGAGCTCACCATCAAAGTTGACGATCAGGAAGTGAAGTTCAACATTTTCAATGCATTGAATTACCCAAGTGATATGGAGAATTGCCAATATATTGAGAAACTACGGGAAGAACCTTGGCACGAGCCCCTAGCAGAATTGGAGGAAGAAGAATTTGGAATCGGCGCAATATGGGAGGAGGATTGTGCCGTAATTCATGTTGAATCAAATTTTGAACCACTCAAGTTATCTGAACGAACTTCATAACGCACTAAGCCATCCTTGGAAGAACCACCCGTGCTAGAGTTAAAGTTGTTGCCTATGCACCTCAAGTATGCTTACTTAGGATGTAACAACACGTTACCGGTTATCATTTCTGCCTTGTTGAGTTAGGAGAAAGAAGACGCACTTATACAGATCATGAGAAATAACGCAAAGGCTTTAGGATGGACCTTGGTAGACATTCGAGGAATCAGTCCCTCATGCACAAGATTCGTCTGGAAGAAGGAAAGACAGGATCGATAGAAAGACAACGACGCTTGAACCCTGCTATGAGAGAGGTAGTGAAGAAGGAAATAGTGAAGTGGCTGGACGCAGATGTCATCTACCCGATATCTGATAGTATATGGGTGAGCTAGTGCAGTGTGTTCCGAAGAAAAGGGGGATGGAAATCGTCACTTATGACAAGAATGAATTAATTCCCACAAGAACAACTACGGGGTGGAGAATCTGCATGGATTATCGCAAAGTTAAATTTGGCCACCAAAAAGGACCACTTCCCACTCCCGTTCATTGATCAGATGTTAGACAGACTTGTGGGGAATGAATTCTTCTGTTTTCTTGACGGCTATTCAGGGTACAACCGAATAGCAATTGCGCTGGAGGATCAAGACAAGACAACCTTCACGTGCTCATTTGGTATGTTTACATTCCGACGCATGCCATTTAGACTCTACAATGCGCCAGGCACTTTCCAACGATGTATGATGGTGATCTTTTCAGATTACTTGAAGTAGTCAGTCGAGGTATTCATGGATAATTTTTCAGTTTTCGACAATAATTATGACTCTTGTTTAGCTAACCTCGAGAAAGTCTTGAAGAGATGTGTGGCAACGAATCTTGTTCTGAATTGGGAAAAATGCCACTTTATGGTTGAAGAAGGAATTTTTCTGGGTCATAAAATCTCGAAAGCAGGATTGGAATTTGATTAGGCGAAAATCGACGCAATTTCCAAGTACCTCCACCAGTGAACGTGAAAACACTTAGGAACTTTCTGGGACACGCTGGGTTTTATAGAAGATTTATTCGCAAATTCTCCCAGGTAGCAAGGCCCCTAAGTGTGCTTCTTGAAGTTGACCGAGAATATAATTTTGATGATGCATGCATCAAAGCATTCAACACATTGAAAGATGCACTCATCATGGCACCCATTTTGATTACGGACGGGATTGGATGCAACATGTGCGGTGGATGTGTGATGCGACGCGGTTATGCAGTGGGTGCAATGTGAGTTCAGCACAAGGACAAGGTATTGCATCCTATTTATTATGCGAGTAAAAAATTGAATGATGCACAGGAGACTATACAACCATAAAGAAGGAAATGCTCGCAGTGGTATTTACATTGGAGAAATTCCGACAATACTTAATCGGAACAAACGTTGTGGTGTGTACAGATCACTCTGCGATCAAGTATTTGATGAAAAAGAAGGATGCAAAACCAAGACTTATACAATGGGTGTTGCTACTGTAAGAGTTCGACCTAAAGATTAAAGACCAGAAGGGCACCGAGAACCAAGTCGTGGATCATTTGTCGAGATTGGAGAATTGCGAGGTTCAAGGTAAAGAAAAAGATATTGAAGAAAGATTCCCCGATGAGCTGTTGATGTCAGTAGGCATGTTCCCTGGTATGTGGACATCGTGAATTTCATTGTTTGCGGTCAAATACCAGATGACTATACTTACTAGCAGAAGAAGAAGCTAAGACATGATGTCAAATTTTATTTCTGGGACGACCCATTCCTATATCGACTTGGTCCTGATCATATATTACGTCGATGCATTCCTGAGCACGAAGTCAAGCACATTCTGGAGATGTGTCATGAGTCCCCTTATGGAGGACACTTTGGGGGGCAGTGGACTGCCGCAAAAGTCCTATAGTGTGGCTATTTCTAGCCAACACTGTTCAAGTATGCCTAAGCCCACATTATGCAATGCGACGGATGTCAGAGAATGGGGAATATGTCAAAGAGAAATGAAATGCCATTGACATCAATCTTAGAAGTGGAATTATTTGATGTTTGGGGAATTGACTTCATTGGCCCGTTACCAATCAGAAGGTCATCACTATATCCTAGTCGTGGTTGATTATGTATCAAAATGGGTTGAGGTTATCGCATGTGCCAAGAATGATGCGGCCACAGTGGCAAAGTTTCTTAAGAAGAATATTTTTGCTCGGTATGGGACGCCACGGGCCTTAATCAGCGATGAGGGCTTTCACTTTATCAACCGCATAATTGCCAACCTGTTGACTAAATTTAACGTCAACCACCAAGTTACGACTGCTTATCACCCCAGACTAATGGGCAGGTAGAAATTTCTAACCGAGAGATCAAAACTATCTTGGAGAAGGTAGTCAATACTTCCAGGAAGGATTGGTCACCCAAGCTTGATGAAGCACTGTGGGCATACAGGACTGCCTATAAAACACCAATTGGCATGTCCCCATATGCCCTGGTCTTTGGAAAAGCTTGCCATCTGCCGCTCGAGTTGGAACATAAGACGATGTGGGCATGCAATAAGCTGAAGTTTGATTTAGCAAGTGCGGGGAAAGTCCGAAAGTTGCAACTAAACCAACTGGTTGAATGGTGAAGGGATGCCTATGAAAATGCCAAAATCTATAAGGAGAAAACTAAGAAGTGGCATGACGACCGCATAAACGACCGAACATTCGTCAAAGGTCAACAGGTATTACTCTTTAACGCACGTTTGCAATTGTTTCCAGGGAAATTGAATTCTCGCTGGTCTGGGCCGTTCAAAATCAAGACTATCTTTCCCCCGGCGCAGTGGAACTAACAAATGTAGATGGGAAAAACACATTTAAAGTCAATGGTCAATGGATTAAGCCTTACTACAGAGGTGACATAGATCGACGCATGGATACCATTGACTTGGGCAAGTAGGATTAACCACTTGCAAGGGGATGTGAGTGTGGTAATTCTGAAAACTTCTTTCAATCAGCATCCCTATCTATGTTTACTTGCTTTCGTTACAACTTTCTTTTACTGCTTCCTAAATTACGTTATTTACTACTTCATAGAATTAGCTTTTAATGCTTTCTGTATTTACCTTCAATTTCATTCAGTTGAGTATTTCCATGTCATATTTAATTTCTTTAATTTGTATGCATTAGTAGCGTTATTTTTAACTTTTGTGAATGACTGGATGAAACATTGAACATTGCAAAGTCTTTTCGACTTGCATAATTGATGAAGTGAAAAAAAAAATAAAAAAAAAAATAAAAATATTGGTATGTAATGCAATGATGGGTGTATTGTGGGATAACAAGAGACACCTTGCATCCATTACACTCAACTGCATTGTGTTGAAGGGTGTGTTGCGCGCGTGTGTGTCCTTTGCCCGTCCTTAGCAAAATGCACTATGTCGAGGTAGTGTTGTGCTGGTAGCAATACCATGCACCCGATCCTCCAAAAATGTATTTAGTTGAGGGGTATGTTGCGGGGATGTATGCGTTGTTGCCCGTCCTCAGTAAAAATGTATTTGCGTTAATGGAAGTGCAGTGTTAGCTTTTAATCGTGCACCCATCTGAATCAGATTCAAAAGATAATTTCAATTCATTATTTTTCTAAGTTAACGAAATTCTTTGATTCTTTGTATAGGCAACAATTTTTGTATTGCATTAATTTTTAATTCTTTATATACTTAGTGAATTTTCAATACAACTAAGTAGTCATTCTCTCTATTTGCCTGTGCCTTTTTCTTTATCATCCTTTGTCAATATTTGCGATGTTCTTGTTCTTTACTTTTGTGTTATTCATTGTGCTTCTATGATGTATAAGATGCATGCACTTAGAAACATTTCCCACACTTTGTAATTTCTAACTAACACTTAGTTAATTTGTAGCTTAGTTATACTTTACCTTTTTCCCTACAAAGTTTTGCTCAAACTTTCTTTTTGAAATTTTTTTTCTAAGCGTTTGTCTATTTTGTCCAAACAACACAACGCAATGAGGACCTTACACATCTTTAAATTTCGGGGTGGGAAAGGTCTGAGCAGATGAGATCAAGATTATGCGGTCATTAAGAAAAATGCATTCATTTTTCATTTCCACAAAAAAAAAATATATATATTTTCAATAAATTTTCATACAAAACTCCAATGTCAGCGCAAGGGAAAACTTCAAAAACATTCCCAACCTGATAAGAGTTAGTTGTGAAAGGAACCTGCTCGTAGTTGGATGTTCGCTGACACATGTGGGAGCAAGCCAAAACGAAGGTAGGTTTCCAAGAACAACGCAATATGAAAAGAGAAAAATGCAAAAGAAAATAAAAGAATGCAAGAGACAACTCCTCTGAAATTCATGAGTTAAAGTTGAAATTGGCACACAACCATAGTTGGATGTTCACATGACACACGTGGAAACAAGCCAAAACGAAGAGTGTAACCATGACCAACAGTCTCTAATAAATGACGCAAAATTTGACCACCGCATACAGACGCATCAAGTTGTTTTGACAAAGAAGAGGTAAACATTCTTTTTAAAATTAGAAAAGAATTTTTTAGCAGATATGAATTAGCAAGGATGAAAGGAAATTGCGTTGTTAAGTAATGTGCCTAAATGGAGCATTCGGAGCAAACAATCGACGCAAAATTTAGGATAGGAACTGAGCATTTTTGCCTTAGTAGAAGAAATGCTTGAAGACAAACATATGTCTAAATTTGGGTGTGTGATAACTTGTAGAAATACAAGTTATTTATACTGCTTTATTTAGATATTATGGTTAAAAGAGAGGAAAGTTACGTCAATTGTATGGAAATTAGCTAAGAAATACAATAATTATAAATTATCACAAATACACCCACTAACACCGTTGCGATGGTAGAAAAGAATATTTCAAGTCTGTTTTGCAGGAAATCCAGTCACTGTATGCGCTCATGGCTCAAGAGAGAAAGATTAACGCATCTATGTCGCATTGTGCCCATCAGTCAAGAATGAATAGACAATCAACGCAATGACAGCGCATGCAACAATCGATCCAGAGTTGAACTTTAACCATATGTGGTAATAAAAACAACTCTGCATGCGGGCACACGATCGAAGATGCAGATGAGCAGCGCAATCACGGAGGATTCTGACACGTGTACAACTAACCATTGTGCATTTTCAATGGACTGATTGCATAACAGAAGGAATATTTATTCCACCATTCTCAGAATTTTCATAACAATACGGTGGGGACCACAAGTCAGAG
This sequence comes from Benincasa hispida, assembly GCF_027475165.1. Taxonomy (NCBI): domain Eukaryota; kingdom Viridiplantae; phylum Streptophyta; class Magnoliopsida; order Cucurbitales; family Cucurbitaceae; genus Benincasa; species Benincasa hispida. The sequence continues at coordinate 6,467 of NW_028326520.1, forward strand.
AGTCAAAGCTTTCATCTATAAATACCCTCAAAGAATTCACCGAAAAGATATACTTGATACACAGGATAATTCATACGAGGCTATTAAGAGAGAGGCTGATCTGAGTGCTTATCGGAGAAGATCCGGGAAGAAAAGAGACAAGGCTGAGAGGCGAGTCTCAGGGCGAATTGTTCTAAATCCCCGCCATGAAGCTCTGTACCTAGATCAACTCTACCGGTTGAGCAAGCCTGAGAGGGAAGCTCATCCTTCCATTTACTCCATCTACGTCAGCAAGCAATCTCTCCATCCAGATCGGTGTCAAGGCATTGACACTCTTCTGTATCTATTTCTAACTCTTATTCATCAATTGTATTTCATCTTCTTAGTCTAAATCATTCACAACCATGTATCAAACGCTTGATTTTATAATTAAATGTCATGATCACTTTCATTTCCACATTTATGTCTATTTACGTTCCTCCATTAATCGCTTTCTCCACCATGTTTTCTTAATCCCCTGGTGATTAATATGAATTAAACAAGAAACTTAATCTATGCTAAAGAAATAAAGATGTTTAGCTAAAGCATGCTAGATGGCATCTTCACCTGTGAGAGCAGAAGTGAAGATGCCATTCTGATTTGTTGAGAGAAGGTCAGAAGAATGCATTAATTAAAGCAAGAAGTACTTCCAGAGATAGAAGCAACCTTATGTTCACTATGTTCGTCTCTGTTTCACCACAGAGATATGGGAAACACGGCTGATCACCGAGAGGTGTATGCTAAGGGAAAGCGGAGCCATACTTATATCTTTAACGCAATTAAGAAACTTGCATTGTTTATATTAATTATTCTTTCTCTTTCTGTTTCACACATAAGCCTTGTCACCACACAACACGATCTTTGTATATTCTTCAGAGTCAGTCTCAACCTCGATATCTTGTATCATGTAACCTATATCTTGTATTATCATAGCTTAGGTTTATTTTATCGCACTTTACTTTTATCGCAATTTACTTTATTATCGCATTTTTATCGCTTATCTTTACTTTACTGCACAATTTACTTTATCGCATGTACAAACAACACTATTATTAAATTGAAAAACCCCTGGTCGCATATATCACAAATATAACGAAATTAACCTAAAACAATCCCTGTGTTCGACCTCGGATCACACCGAGAAACTTGCAGTGAAATTATACTTGGTTTCAACGCAAGGAAACTTGTGACAACGCACAACATACTACAACATTCATTAATAACGCATATCTAGAAGTAGTATCGCATATCATCGCAATCATTCATGCGTTGTATGACATAAGATCATTCATATTCAATTTTCGCGTAACAAGTTTATGGCGCCGTTGTCGGGGAACTGGTAACGGGAACATGGACTTGCAGCTTAGATTAAATTTATGTCAACAACATACGATATATTATATGTAACGACTCGACCCCCTAGGACTGAAGTTGAACTGTTACTAAACACATACATGCATGTAACTTAAAACGACACCCTTTTATAGTGAAATAAATGTTAAATAAATAAGGTAAATTCAAAAGACCTTCAATAAATTCAATATAAAAAAAAATAAACAATAGGGTACCTATAAATCATAAATGATAATAAATAGGTCTGAAAGCAACTCTTAATAGTAAGTTTCAAACATCAAAATTGAGAATTGAAAATGTGAAAAGAAATTTAGATATCATGAGCGAGAGCATAAAACTGGTGGCGGCTTAGTCGGACGCGTGCGGTGCCGGCTGGAGAGGAGATGGTTGGCGGCTGCTAGGGCACACAAAGAGGGTCTTCACGTTTGGGGGGGGGAAGAAGAAGGGAGAGAAAAGAGTTTTTTTTTTTTTTAATTTTCGTTTTAAAAGAAAAAGGTTATTTTAATAAAAGAAATAAAATATAATAAAATTTTATTTTATTTTATTCCATTATATTCTATTCCACTTTTATTTTAACCTTTTCCTCGTTACACAAATATATCTAAATATATATATTCTTAAAACTCTTCCCCTTTTCTCTTCAAATTCTAAAATCAAAATTAAATTAATTTCTCCAATATAAATTTAAATTTTCGACATTAACTTAAAATTAAATTAATATGACATAAATCCAAATTTTCCCTTTAAACAAAACTGAACATCGAAATAACAAAATTATCCTCGAATTTTACGAAAATAGAGAATTTGAATAATGAAAAACTCAGGATGTTACATTATAACACCTTATAACATACTTTCAATGCAGGTAACATGCTTTCTATGGTAGAAATTTAAATCTACATGGCATACTGTATGCACATACAAGATTTATTTAATTACAACATACATCACATGCATAAATAATTAAACACAAACTAATGTGGTTCGGTTTTGACATTTTCAAACAAACTAGGCCTAAGTTATTACATAAATCAACAAAAGAAGCTAAAAAACCCTTCTAGACAGCACGAACCAACCCGAACTGGACCTGAACCACTCGAATTGAAACTTCAAAGCTTCAAAAGTGGTTGAACCAGACCTTAATTGGTCGAATCGGATCTCCTAGACCTGAACCGACTGGATCGATTCCCTTAAACCATCGGTTCGGATTCATGCGTTCCAGGCTGGGATGAGCAGCATTGTAACGGTCTCACCCCAGCATTGCAATGCAGGGTTCAACTCTAGGGGCATTGTTGCAACAGTGCCTGGTAGTGGTTGTTGCTGCTGACCTTCTTCACTTCTTTTTTCAATTATATCCTAATTTAAACTCTAATGACTCCAATCAAATTACAGATGCTTAAACACACATTAAGACCTATAAATCAAGAGTCAATTACAAGAATTACAACATAATTGGAGAGAAATAGATTTTTAATTTAATAACATTTTAATTCTTTTTGTTGGTCAATTTAACTAGTTGGAAGACTTAGAATCATTTTCTAAACGTAAAGATTTAAAATATTTGAAACAACTTAGGGACCAAATAAAAACTAAGACTCAAATTTTATGATTTTTTTATTCCTCAAATGTAATTCGATAAGAAAAAAAAAATATAGTTTTTCAATCATTGAATTTAATATTAAAATACTAGTTTATTCCAATTTTAAGTTGGCATATTATGGTAAAAAAAATTATCATTTTCAAATTAGTTAAAGTGACAAATGTCTATAAAAATTTTCAAAATCTAGTAAAATTAAAATATCAAATTATTAAAACAATAGATTAGATAAAATTATAATTTTAGTCCAAATTTCTATTTCAATTTTTTTTAAAAAAAAATATTCTTCTAACTTTTTTAGATTATTTTAAACTTAACTATATTAAAATAATTAAGATGACAAATTTAAATTAATATAAAATCTATCCCGTGATTAAATAAAAAAAAATTACAAACTAAATATTTATAAATCCGAAGCTTAACATTTGCAGCTGTGTGCCAAACGTCCCCTTACCTCCTCTCTCTTTCGGCCAAACACAATATAATATATACAAATGTCATATTTTTTAAAAAGAATAAGAAAAGAAAATAGAGATTACTTGTATTATGCGTATTCAAATTTCCACAGGATTACGAAACGTTGAGACCTTTAATATTATTGTTGTTGTTTTGAAACCTATTGAAGAAATATTGTTGTTTTGAAACTTATTAGAGAAATATTGTTGTTTTGGGAATTCGATGCTAGAGGTCGAATGTTGAGAACTCGACAAACAAAGAAAAACTTGGAAACAATACGCAAATTAGGGTTGTCGAGGGTTGAAGTTTCGACATACATAAGCCGAAACTTCAACCCCTCGACAAGGGAAATAAATCTAGCGAATCTCGCTAATTTTGTATATTAGGTTGTCGAAGGTTGAAGTTTCGACACACATAAGTCGAAACTTCAACCCTCGACAAGGAACATAAGTGGGTGAAGCAGATTGTAGGAGAGAGCAATACTGGAAAAATAACAAAAATAACAGAGATAGTAGGAGAGAGCGAGATTGTTGGAGAGAGTGAGATCTATTGTATATTCAATTTTTTTATTGTAATCAATAAAGTTTTATATTATTCTTTACCCTCTCACTTTTCTCTACTATTCAATTATAGTCTAATGATTATTCAATTATAGTATAATAATCTAATATATTCAATTTATTGTATATTCAATTTTTTTTTATAATAATCTATTGTATATTCAATATAGTAATCTAATATATTTGTTATTGTTGTGGATTTTGTAATCAGTAAAGGACAAATTATGTTATTGTTGTTATTTTTTCATTAATGATTATTAGCTTTTTTTTCTCATTGGTGAAGACTATCTCTTTTTTTATATATATTTTTATGGAAAGTTCAAATAAAATGAAGATTATCTCGCTCTCTCCTACAATCTCGCTCTCTCCTATAATCTCGTTCTCTCCTACAATCTCGCTGCACATCTCGCTCTCTTTGTTATTGTTGTTATTTTTCCATTAATAATTACTAGCTTTTTTTCTCATTGGTCATGTATATATGAAAAGTAATGTAATCAATAATATATTTGTTATTGTTGTGGATTTTGTAATCAGTAAAGGACAAATTATGTTATTGTTGTTATTTTTTCATTAATGATTATTAGCTTTTTTATCTCATTGGTGAAGACTATCTCTTTTTTTATATATATTTTTATGGAAAGTTCAAATAAAATGAAGATTATCTCGCTCTCTCCTACAATCTCGCTCTCTCCTATAATCTCGTTCTCTCCTACAATCTCGTTGCACATCTCGCTCTCTCTGTTATTGTTGTTATTTTTCCATTAATGATTACTAGCTTTTTTTCTCATTGGTCATGTATATATGAAAAGTAATGATTACAATCTCGCTCTATCTATGGAAAGTAAATAAATTTATTGAATATTCAATTTTTTTATTATAAAGTTGTACATTTTTCTTTTCTTTTAATTAAGTTGTACGTTATACTTTTCTTTTAATTAAGTTGTACATTATTCTTTTAATTAACTTGTACATTATTTTTTTAATTAAATTGTACATTATTCTTTTAATTAAGTTGTACATTATTCTTTTCTTTTAATTAAGTTGTACATTATTCTTTTAATTAACTTGTACATTATTCTTTTAATTAAGTTGTACATTATTCTTTTAATTAAGTTGTACATGTTTTTTAATTGAGAAATAAATATCATCAGACATGTTGATCCCGATGTTTTATTCGACCAGTCCATTCATCGATCATCTGTTGTATGACGAGATCGTACTACTGGAGAAATATCTTGCAGGCGTCGAGAGGCAGTTCTCCAGCGCACTATCCCGCTCCACCCTCGAATACTACCGCTACTGCGCACATCTGGATTCTATGGGGTTGTCAGATTAAGATTTATTCAGTTGGACTGACATCTGATCACAGCCTTGGTCGAGAGATGGAGGCCCGAGATGCATATATTCCATATGTCTGTTGGAGAGTGCACTATCACTCTACAAGACATAGAAGTGTTGTTAGGGTTACCTGTTGATGGTGAGCCGGTCACCGGAGTGATGTACGATGACTGGTTAGAAGTTTGTCAATTGTACCTCGGTGCGACCCCACCCGCCGACAAGATTAAAGGATCGAGGTTAAGTTTGATATGGTTAGGAACACAATTTCGTGAGCTCATAGATGATGCAGACGAGGAAACCGTCATAAGATATGCACGAGCATATATACTACAAATTATGGGTGGAAGTCTGTTTTCAGATAATTGATATTTAAATTCTAAATTATCAATTTAAAAATTTAGGTGGAGAGATAAATTTTGTGTGACTAGGACAATCACACATGTAGTCAGCCAGTATAGATACATGTTTGTGATGGAACTCAAGACTTTGACCAAAAAGTCAACATTTTGACTTTTTATGATTTTTTCCATGTTGACTAATTTTGATCTCCTGAGCATGAATCCGCATTCATTTTCTTGAAATTCAAATCACATTTGAATATAAGATTGGTCAAAGTTTGACTTTTCAAAGTAAAAAAGTCAACTCTTTGACTTTTTACATCTTTGACCATTTCCATTATTTCTGAACTTCCGAATATGAACGTATTCATATTATTGATATTTAAATCACATTATTAAAGCTGTATCTCTAAATTGAAAACCCGACCACTATATCACATATACTTGTCGATTTCTCTCTCTTCACCTAATTCGAACAATTCGAATTATTCTATCATACTGTTCTAAGTTTATTCCATATGATCTAGTAGGGGAACAATTGGTTTAAGGTCCAACCTATAAACCGAATCCCTCTCGAGCCAAGGAGAGGGTGGGGACCCTTGTTCAAGACCTAGGTTTTATACATTAAGATTAAGTTACTTAGGTCATCAATTAACGAAATAGTCAGTTTTATACATAAAACGACATTTATAATGTAAAAAGTGACTATTTCATGGTTAAGTCTTATGCAAACTCATTGCATAGGATCCCCCACTCACATATCTCTATATGAACGATTCAGGATCACATCGTTTGTACTACCTACAAAGTGGACCGCAACCATAGTGTCCCTAGAATAAGGCGCCAAACCTTATTCATATACTATAGACCATTTTGGCTATATATTTGAACTTGATCCACATTTATGTCACTACATAAAGTTCAAACTACATTAAATAACCTCAGGACCTTAGTTTATTAGATTCAAGATTACAATTTCAATAACAACTTTATTGAATTTTTGTACGAATGGTAAAAACATATGCATACTTTATCTAATTTTTGTACGAATGGTCAAAACATATGGCGGACGATAAGTCCTCTCATATGTTTTCACATTGGTGAGTGGCATCTTCCTGACAGGGTGATGAGACAATTCAGTTTTCAGCAGGATGTCCCATCGCCTTGTAATACTGAACCCGTATTGTATGATATTGACCTAAGGACTGGAGATTGGTTCGAAAAAGTTACACATTTGGTAGTGCGATGGCACTATCGTGCAAGGTTTATTGCAGTAGGGGTTTCTCTTGAACAGTTTGACACAGATGTCACTCCAGAATATATTCATTGGTATAATACTATCACAAGGCACTACGTCACTCGTCCGGGAGCAGCCGTGAGTCATCTAGTAAATGAATATTATCTAATTATTTTTAATTTAAATTTATTTTAAATATTGTCTAATTATTTTATAATTCACAGA
>NW_028326521.1:0-47000 GCF_027475165.1 Benincasa hispida
GAGTTAACGAATGTTGATTAGCTCCATCTAAAGAGTTTAGCCAGCTAATCTCGGATCGTTGGAGCCCATGATCTATAGGTCCATTAGGTTCCCCTACTAGCTCATATGGAATAAACTTAGAACAGTATGATAGAATAATTCGAATTGTTCGAATTAGGTGAAGAGAGAGAAACCGACAAGTATATGTGATATAGTGGTCGGGTTTTTAGTTTAGAGATACAGCTTTAATATTTAAATGTGATTTAAATATCAAGAATATGAATACGTTCATATTCGGAAGCTCGGAAATAATGGAAATGATCAAAGATGTAAAAAGTCAAAAAAGTTGACTTTTGACTTTGAAAAGTCAAACTTTGACTGATCTTATATTCAAATGTGATTTGAATTTCGAGAAAATGAATGCGGATTCATGCTCGAGAGGTCAAAATTAGACAACACGAAAAAAATCATAAAAAGTCAAAATGTTGACTTTTCAGTTAAAGTTTGACTTTGACCAAATGACGATTTTGCCCTTCGACTAAAGTTAGTGGGAAAATCCAAACTTTTGTTGGATAATTCCACTAACAAAATAGTGGACTAGGTGTTGGCTTATAGTGGAGACATTAAGCCCACTTAGATAGTGGATTCTAGGTATTGGGTTTTTATGAAGTTATTTCATGCAATTTTGCATGACCCTTTTCTATAAATATGGGCTTGTTATTTTGGATTAAAAATTTTTGGATATTTTGCAAAAATTAGTTTTTAAAAATTGGGCTGAAAAATCCAAACCCAACCCAATTTTCACTCTACTATTTCCATCTCTTTTTCTCTCTCTCGGGTTCTTCATCCATCGAGTCCCACAACCCGGTTCTAAGTCCAGAGATAGTAGGTCAGCTTTAGTAGTTGTCTGGTTCGTGTTCGAGCAGAGATAGACGAGTTTCGGGAGCTTCAAAGGTAATTTTTCTAAGAAAACCCTAATTAACTAATTTAGGGTTGTATGTTTAATTTATACAATTAGAGTAAAATTGATCCTCAATTCTGCTGCGCATGCCTACTTTCTATCATGTGGTATTAGAGAATGTTTTAATTTTACTCAATTGCATGTGATGGATATCAATTTATTAGATAAAATTGAGATTGGAAACTAAAATGGTTTTTAGGTTTTGGGAATTAAATTAAGTTTTTTTGTAGTATTAATTTGTAAATGCTCACATGCTTATGAGCATTAATGTGTGAAAAAGAGTTTATAAATTTGCTGGAGTCATTAGAGTTGAAATTAGGGTGTAATTGCTCGGTTCCGGGAATGAGGACAACTTCAAAATGAAGAAAAAAAAAGCTCACAGACCCGATTTTACTCCCAGACCCGAGAAGATTACTCCAAGACCCGAGAAGGTTGCTCCCAGACACGACCTGGTTTCTTCACAATCTGATCGTCTAGCTATCGACAAAGCTGCTCTGGCCCATTTCGCCCCCCCTCCCGCTTCGCTTCGCGCGACCCGCGCCCCTGTGCGCCCGCCCGCTCCACTTCGCGCAACCCGCTCTGCTTCGCGCGACCCACGCGCTCGTGCGCTTCTGTTGACCGCCTCTGCATTAGTTGACCAGCCAGTCCAAACGGTCTGGACCGGTCCAATTGAGTCGGTTTGACCGGTTCAACCTGATTTTTGGAGTTTTTGGTCCGGTTCGAGAGTTTTTTGGCCGGTTTAAGTTGATTCAAAGGTGTTTGAAGCTGGTTCAGAGCGGTTTTTTATACTACACCAAATTATTATTGTAATAATTTAGTTGTTAGCTTAATTTAAGAGCCAAAACCAATCCATTTTAAGGTGTTTATTTAATTATGCATGTTGATATATGTTTTAATTAAGTTTTGAATCTTGTTGTGTATATAGTATGTCATATAGATTTAAAATCCCACCATAGGTAAACATGCACATACATTTAATATATGTTATAATTATTATAATGTATATAGTATGCATGTTAAGTTTTTTTTAATATAAAGTGTTATATTAAAGCATGATCATTAAGTATGAATGTATGTTATAGATGTATGATTCTAGGGTTATAATGGTTATAATTTTATTTTCTAATTGTTATAAAATAACCTAGACTTTAAAATCTATAAGAAAGGTAAAAGTTGCATGCTCACCTAGGATTAAATTGGTGCAATTTCAATCAACTTTTCTAAAGAGTTAGAATAGGTCGATTACTTGTTAAACAAAAGGTTATTTACTTACCCGGGGAGATTTTGTCTAAGGTTGGGGGTTCTTAAGATGATGGTTTACGAAACACCTCCTACCTGGAGATCAAACTGGCGTCTAAGTCAAATAATCCTAGTTTTAATGAGCATGCGTGAGAGATGTGAGGTAATAAAATTTGTTTATCACCTAGACATCATAGGTTAAAATCCAGTATAAGAGTTATACATGGATTTATCACCTAGACTTAGGATATGTTTAATTTAGTCGAAATATATTTCTATGTATTTTTTTATACCCTAAACCGTTATAGAACACTTCAGCTAGAGAGAAGTAGCGTACTTTTAGCTCTATCATCCTTAAGAGTTCACATCGTGAGATCCATGCAGGGCTTTGGGCCGTGCTTAGGAGCGGACTCCCCTCGGAGAGTGTTTGCATGGATCAATATCAAGGTGAATAGGGAAAGTAGTTCATTGTAAGTGGGTGAGTGATATGTAACAGCATATCCCACGGTCTCTTCCATTAGGTCGCACCGTGAGATTCCTATAATGCGCCTACATGTCTGCCCTGGAGTGACCTTTACTTTCGAGGGTTGTATTATAGGATTCGGAACACCGCGAACTCCAAATCTGGATAGGCTCTCCTAGATCAGTTTTCATATTGACTTTCCACTTTCGGGAGCATGTTGATTTTGGTTTCTTAAATCCAAAAATGGAAGGTTACACTTACAAGAATTACTAAGATGTTAGTATATTCGATCAAAGTAGCGATAACTAAAGTGCTATAGGAATAAAGAGTTATTCTGGGGTTAACATCTAGTCAAGATTATCTTGGTTCAAAAGAGGAATAATCGACTGTCCTTTGGTGGAGATTACTCTAAACTTTTGAAATATCGTTGCAAAATATAATAATGAAGGGTACATTATTAGTTTTTTTGCTAAACTTGATTGGATTTAAAAGATTAATGTTTTTTACTAAAAAAGGATATGTTTATCTTTTCAGCATGAATAGCTCGATAATTCAACTATTAGCTTCCGAGAAACTAAACGACGATAATTATTCGGCATGAAAATCAAATCTAAACACAATACTGGTAGTTGACGATTTAAGATTTGTCTTAATTGAGGAATGTCCTCAAGCCTCAGCCTCAAATGCTAATCGAACTGTTCGGGAAGCATACGATCGATGGGTCAAAGCCAATAAAAAGGCTCATGTTTACATTCTTGCCAACATGTCTGATGTTTTGGCAAAGAAACATGAATCCTTAGCTACGGCTAAAGAGATAATATATTCATTAAGAGAAATGTTTGGGCAACCATCATGGTCCCTTAGACACGAGGCAATTAAGCACATTTACACGAAGTGGATAAAGGAGGGGACCTCTGTTAGAGAACATGTCCTGGACATGATGATGTACTTCAAAATCGTTGAAGTAAATGGCGGACCCATTGATGAGGTTAACCAGGTTAGCTTTATCTTACAATCTCTTTCGAAGGGTTTTATACCTTTTGAGACAAATGCATCTTTAAATAAGATAGAATTTAACCTCACTACCCTTCTTAACGAGCTCCAACGATTCCAAAACCTTACTTTAGGTAAGGGGAAGGAAGTGGAAGCAAATGTTGCTACCACTAAGAAAAAATTTATAAGAGGGTCGTCCTCTAAAAATAAAGCTAGACCCTCCAAAGCTCAAATGAAAAAGAAGGGAAAAGGGCAAGCTCCTAAGATAAAAAAAAGGAAAGAATGATATAGATAAAGGAAAATGTTTCCATCGTAACCAAAACGAACATTGAAAGAGAAATTAACCGAAGTACTTTGCAGATAAGAAAGTTGAGAAAACGACACAAGGTAAATATGATTTACTGGTCGTTGAAACATGTTTAGTGGAATTTGATACTTCAACCTGGATACTAGATTCAGAAGCCACTAATCATATTTGTTTCTCGTTTCAGAAAACTAGTTCTTTGAAAAAGCTTGAAGAAGGTGAGATAGCCCTCAGAGTTGGAACATAAGAGGTAGTCTCAACTGAAGCAGTGAGAGATTTGAAGTTGTTTTTTGAAGATAGATATCTAGTACTTAAAAATGTTTTGTATGCACCTCTTATGAAGAGGAATTTGATACCTATCGCTTGTATTATAGAACAATTATATACAATATCTTTTAATATAAATGAAGCATTCATTTTTTGTAAAGGTATTCAAATTTGTTCTGCTACACTTGAAGACAACTTATATAAGTTAAGACCAACTAAAGCAAATTTTGTTTTAAATACTGAAATGTTTAGAACATTAGAAACTCAGAATAAAAAACAAAAGGTTTCTTCCAACGTCTCTCTATGGCACCTAAGACTTGGTCACATAAATCTCAATAGGATTAGGAGATTGGTCAAGAGTGGACTTTTAAGTCAATTAGAAGATAACTCTTTACCTCCATGTGAATCTTATCTTGAAGGAAAGATGACCGAGAGATCTTTTACTGGAAAAGGTCTCAGAGCCGAAGTACCCTTAGAACTCATACATTCAGACCTTTGTGGACCAATGAATGTCAAGGCTCGAGGTGGGTATGAATATTTCATCAGTTTTATTGATTATTATTCAAGGTATGGTCATGTTTACCTGCTTCGTCACAAGTCTAATTCTCTTGAAAAGTTCAAAGAATATAAGGCTGAAGTTGAGAATGAAGTAGGTAAAACTATAAAGACACTTCGATCAGATCGAGGTGGAGAGTATATAGACATACGATTCCAAGACTATTTGATAGAAAACGGGATCCATTCAAAACTTTCAGCACCTAGTACGCCTCAGCAGAACGGTGTATCAGAAAGAAAAAACCAAACCTTATTAGATATGGTTCGCTCTATGATGAGCTATGCTCAATTGTCTGATTCCTTTTGAGGAATGCACTTGAATCTGCTGTCCATATGTCGAACAATGTGTTGGATTTTATGTCCTAAAACTCGTAGTTTGTAATATCATATTCTTGTTCAATAAAGCTGTTATTGAAAATCTTTAGTAAATTTAAATTCTATATTCATGAATCCAATAAACTAAGGATCTGAGGCTATTAAGTTTAAGTTTGAACTTTATGTAGTGACATAAATGTGGATCAAGTTCAAATATATAGCCAAAATGGTCTATAGTATATGAATAAGATTGGGCGCCTTATTCTGGGGACACTATGGATGCGGCCCATTTTGTAGTTAGTACAAACAATGTGATCTTAAACCGTTCATGTGGAGACATGAAAATGGGGGCATCCTATGTAAAGAGTTTACATAAACTGAACTATGAAATAGTCACTTCTTACGTTCTAAATGCCACTTAATGTATAAAACTGACTATTTCGTTATTTGATGACCTAGGTAACTTAATCTTAACCCTGAGCTAACTATGAACTCCTATTCACTCAGAATTATCCTTAGATCTGTATAGGTGAGGGCAGCTCATTATCACTGGCCCAATAAGCCTCTCATTTCAAGGGTAAGATCAAATGGATAGCTGGGAACATAGGGTGCAAGACGGAATTCACTCTTACCCGTTATAGGGATAGTAGATAGGTTGTTCCTTTTAATATTGAATCCAGGTCTTAAACAAGGGGCCCCACCCTCTCATTGGCCCGAGAGGCGTTCGGTTTATAGGTTGGACCTTAAACTAATTGTTCATTAGAGGATCAGTGGAACTTAAGGAATAAGATGTAGTTTCGGGGGTAAAACGATTTTTATAACCCAGCCAAGATTATGAACAACATGTGAAAGAATAGCTTACTAATCATGGTTATATCATATGGACACAAATATATCTATAGTGAGGGGAGTGCAACTACGGGACTATAGTGGAATGACCCGTGAGTTAACGATTGTTGATTAGCTCCATCTAAAGAGTTTAGCCACCTAATCTCGGATCGTTGAAGCCCATGATCTATAGGTCCATTAGGTTCCTCTACTAGCTCATATGGAATAAACTTAGAACAGAATGATAGAATAATTCGAATTGTTCGAATTAGATGAAGAGAGAGAAACCGACAAGTATATGTGATATAGTGGTCAGTTTTTCAGTTTAGAGATTTAACTTTAATATTTAAATGTGATTTAAATATCAAGAATATGAATACTTTCATATTCAGAAGCTCGAAAATAATAGAAATGGTCAAAGATATAAAAAGTCAAAGAGTTGACTTTTGACTTTGAAAAGTCAAACTTTGACCGATCTTATATTCAAATGTGATTTTAATTTCGAGAAAATGAATGCGGATTCATGCTCGGGAGGTCAAAATGAGTCAACACGGAAAAAATCATAAAAAGTCAAAATGTTGACTTTTTGGTCAAAGTTTGACTTTGACCAAATGACTATTTTGCCCTTTGACAAAGTTAGTGGGAAAATCCAAACTTTTGTTGGATAATTCCACTAAAAAAATTAATGGGCTAGGTGTTGGCTTATAGTGGACATTAAGCCCACTAAGATAGTGGATTCTAGGTGTTGGGATTTTATGAAATTATTTCATGCAATTTTGCATGGCCCTTTTCTATAAATATGGGCTTGTGTTTTTGTATTAAAAACTTTTGGATTTTTGCCAAAATAGTTTTTTAAAATTGGGCTAAAAAGAAAAACCCAAACACAACCAAAAATCCCTTATTCTATTTCCATCTTTTATCTTTCTCGGGTTATTCATCCATCAGGTCCCACAACCTGGTTCTGAGTCCAAAGAATAGTAGGTTAGCTGTAGTGGTGGTCCATTCGTGTTCGGGTGGAGATAGACAAGTTTTGGGAGCTTCAAAGGTATTATTTCAAAATAACCCTAATTAATTCTTTTAGGGTTGCATGTTTATTTTGGGCAATTAGAGTAAAATCGATTCTTATTTTCGTTGTGCATGCCATTTTTTTCATCACAATGTTCCCTCTAAAAGTGTTTCAGAAATACCTTATGAAATATGGAAAGGGCGTAAAAGTAGTTTATGTCACTTTAGAATTTGAGGTTTGTGAAACCTGAATTTCCATTTTCCCTGCTTAAGCAGGTGGTTAAGGAAATTAACTAAGTGAAAGTTAAATCCTATGTTGAAGTGAAGGAAATTTCTAAGTGTTGAATAGATTTTCTTTGAGTAGTTTTGAGTTAAGCTTTAATTGATGCAAGAAAATTGACTAAGTGTTTTCCATACGTTGGCCTTGATCATTTAGAGGTTATTTGGGGCGTTAAGGGAAGCCAAAGTGTGGCCAAGAGAAATGCATGCGGCAGCCGAGTGTCTTGGGAGGTTAGAACAATGCATGCGGCAGCTCAAGTTGTGCATCCAAGGGCGCTGGACATTGGATGCGTTGGATGCGATGGATGCATTGGATGCGTTGGATGCGATGGATAGAAGCATGTGTCGATGGGAGGCATATGGCGTTGGACGCGGCAATGCTATGCGATGGTATGCCGCGATGAACGCGATGGATGCGGCAGTGCTATGTGATGGTAAGCAGCGATGGACGCGATGGATGCGACAGTGCAATACTATGCATTGGTGATGCACTATGCGTTGGTGATGCACTATGCATTAGTGATACACTATGCGTTGGTGATACACTATGCGTTGGTGATGTGCTATGCATTGGTGATGCACTATGCGTTGGTGATGTGTTATGCGTTGGTGATGCACTATGCATTGGTGATTTCTATGCGTTGGTGATGTGCAATGCGTTGGTCATCCAAGGGTTTGTGGATGCATGCGCCGGTTGATGGTGTCCGGACATAGGTAGGTTGCGACAATGGATGGGCGCATTTGTGGTTAACGCATATGAGATTTGATAGACGCATGCAAGGTCGTCATCCTAACATGTGGCTTGTTGGGAAGAAATCTTAAGCCTTAAGCAAATAAGGTGGTTGCACGAGAGGACATGCAAAATTAAGCATTTTGTGCTGACTAAGGATGAATAAGACACCTTAGATTGCGTTGATAGTGTGTGGAAGAAACACTTGAACATGCGGCCAAGTAGAAGGTGTCGGCCTTAGAGAAATCTTGGACGCATATAAATAGGGCCAAGACTTCAGATGATAACTCAAATTCTCTTCAAAGAACATAAAGAAGAGTGTATTGGGAGGAGACTATGCATTGGTAGCAAGACTATGCGTTGGTCAAGAGGTTTCAAGAGGGGAGATGCTATCGAACAGAAAGGACGGGAAGTAGCATCAAATTGGGAAGAGGAGTTCTCCCAGAATACTCATGCGTTATGTGATTCCAATGCCATCTGAAAGCTATGCAAGTTTAGTTTTCAGAATAGGATTGCCGGAGAATTAGCTCTAAGGAATCAGGCTAGAGAATGAGGACAAGGCAGAGAGGTCGAGCTATCGGGTAAGCTGGGCCAATCTTGATGTTTTGATGTTTTCGGCCAAACCACGAGGATTTATGAGCTAAGATTTTGAGGTAAGCTTCATGAGATGTTTTAGAGCATATTTGTAGAAGAAAGTAACTCTAGATAAAGCCTAGAACTATGAGTAATCTGAGCTTTAATTTGAATCTAGATCATAGGGTTCAAAGGGGAGCCCGAGGTGACCAAGGAACTTCTAGAAAGAAAGGTTCCTAAACAATCAAGGTGAGTGACTAAAATATTTACAATGTTCTAAGGAAATCATGTTTTAAAGAAAGATTATTCTCATGCCAGCTAGTTTTACAAAGTAATTTTCAAGCAAACCATGAGTTATGTTTTAAACGCATGCATGTATGAAAAGTTTATTGAAAAGCTATTTATGTGTGTTAAATACACCTAGCATGTGTTAGTATCTTTAAAGACATGTTTTATATGCGTTATACTTTACATGCTTTAAAGAGAAAGTCATTTATGACTAGTTTTACTTGAAACGCGATACCGAAGGACATTTGAGAAGGTATCTGAGCAGCTCGATACTGAAGGACATGTTTAGAGAAGGTATCTGAGCAGAAGTACCTAAGGTATGACGATACTTAGTACAGCCATGTGCACGTACGTAGTTGAAGTCAGAGATTGAGCAAAAGGGTTCGCTCTTGACTAGTAGTTGGTGTTGGGATTTAACCGCATCGGGGTTATTCTCAACTAAGAAACAGTTTTAATATTTTCTGATAAAAACAACTTTATATGTTTTATGTTTGGAAAATGTTTATACTGCAGTGCAAAGTTACTGTAGAAGTTTATATTTCAGTTTGATCTCTTTATTGAGACTTTTGCATGAGAATCAGTTATCTTTCTTTAGTCACTCACTGGGCTAGCAAGCTCACCTCGTTGTCAAATGTTTTCCTTTCCCCCAGGTAGCGGTCAAATACTCAGGAGATAGCTCTGCATCTACTCTGCCACTAAAGGACAAGGATATTGTAACCCGTCTGTTTAGGTGGTTACTGTAAATATTGTACACATGTTACAGTTGTTATAGAGACTATGGTTTTGGGCATCGGGACTTGTGAATCTAGTGATGTAATTACTCTAAACATGTTATGTTTTTTAATTAATAATTTTTTGGCTTACAAGGCATCCACTGTATATGAGTTATATGTTGGTATCAGAGTTATTCCACAAGAGTTATTAGGCAGTAAGTGTCAACAAAAGAGTTGCAGTTATGTCCTTTCCTAGGCTCAGAGGGTAGTCTGGGATGGGGTGTGATAGGGTTGCCCAGCACATGTGTTGGTACAAAATCCCAAGAAATTGGAACATCATTCAAAATTATGCCTATTTGTAGGTTATCCAAAAGAAAATAAGGGGTGGTCTGTTTTATCATCCTCAAGAGAATAAGGTATTTGTATCGACAAATGACACATTCTTAGAGGAAGACCACATAAGAAGTCATCAATCTCGCAGTAAACTAGTATTGAATGAAATTTCCAAAGACGCTACAAATAGAGCTAGTTCATCTACTAAAGTAGCAGATAAAACTAGTACATCAGGTCAATCACATCCTTCTCAAGAGTTGAGAATGCCTCGACGTAGTGGGAGGGTTGTTCATTAGCCTGACCATTACTTGGGTTCAACAGAAACACAAGTCGTCATACCTGATGACGGCATAGAGGATCCATCGACCTATAAACAGGCGATGAAAGATGTGGACTGTGATCAATGGATCAAAGCCATAGACCTCAAAATGAAGTCTATGTACTTCAATTCTGTCTGAAAATTTGTAGATCAACCAAATGATGTAAAACCAATTGGTTGTAAGTGGATCTACAAGAGAAAACGAGACCAAGCCAGTAAAGTACAGACTTTTAAGGCTTGACTCTAGGGTTATACCCAAAGAGAGGGAGTGGACTATGAAGAAACTCTCTCTCCTGTTGCCATGTTAAAGTCGATAAGAATACTCTTAGCCATTACCACCTTTTATGACTATGAAATTTGGCAGATGGATGTCAAGACAGTCTTTCTAAAAAGCGATCTTGAAGAGAGTATCTATATGGCTCAACCAAAGGGGTTTATCACACAAGGTCAAGAACAAAAGGTTTGTAAGATTCAAAAATCCATTTATGGGTTGAAAAAAGCTTCTAGATCTTGGAATATAAGGTTTGATACTGCGATCAAATCTTATGGTTTTGAACAGAATGTTGATGAGCCTTGTGTTTACAAGAAGATCGTCAATTCTACTATAGTGTTCTTAGTTTTATATGTCGATGATATTCTACTCATTGGGAATGATGTAGGATATCTTACTGACGTCAAACAATGGCTAGATAAACAATTCCAAATGAAAGATTTAGGAAATGCGCAGTATATTCTTAACATTCAAATTGTTCAGAATCGTAAGAATAGAACACTAGCCATGTCTCAAGCATCTTATATAGACAAAACGTTGTTTATATATAAAATGCAGAATTCCAAAAAGGGTCTGTTGCCTTTCAGACATGGAATTCATCTGTCAAAAGGACAATATCCTAAGACACCTCAATAAGTTGAGGATATGAGAAATATTCCCTATGCCTTCGCAGTTGGAAGCCTGATGTATGCAATGTTATGTACTAGACCTGACATATGCTACTTAGTAGGGATTGTCAGTAGATACTACTCTAATATTGGAAGTGATCATTGGACTGCCGTTAAGAATATCATAAAGTATCTCAGGAGAATTAGGGACTACATGCTCGTGTATAGTGCTAAGGATCTGATCCTTACTGGATACACTGACTTTGATTTCCAAATTAATAAAGATGCTAGAAAGTCTACATCTAGATCAGTGTTCACTTTTAACGGAGGAGCAGTAGTGTGGAGAATCGTAAAACAGACCTGTATAGTTGACTCCACAATGGAAGCTGAATACATAGCTACTTGCGAAGCAGCAAAAGAAGCAGTATGGCTAAGGAAATTCTTGAAAGATTTGAAAGTTGTTCTAAATATGCATCTACCCATCACCTTGTATTGTGACAACAGTGGTGTAGTTGCAAATTCAAAAGAACCTCGAAGCCATAAATGGGGGAAGCACATCGAATGCAAGTACCACTTTATCAAGGAAATTGTACATTGTGGTGACGTTGTAGTGACCCAGATACCTTTTGAGCAAAACATTGCTAATCCTTTTACAAAAACCCTCATGGCTAAATTTTTTTAGGGTCACTTATAGAGTTTAGGTCTACGGTGTTTGTAATCTAGGACAAGTTGGAGAACTTTTGGGTATATTCCCTAGTTTATTGTATTCATATGTTTATTGTACTCATATGTAATATTAATTTCTCACAGTTAAATTCAGCATCATTTTATCCTACTAGGAGTTTTAGTCCAAGTGGGAGTTTGTTGGATTTTATGTCCTAAAACTCGTAGTTTGTAATATCATATTCTTGTTCAATAAAGCTGTTATTGAAAATCTTTAGTAAATTTAAATTCTATATTCCTAAATCCAATAAACTAAGGATCTGAGGCTATTAAGTTTAAGTTTGAACTTTATGTAGTGACATAAATGTGGATCAAGTTCAAATATATAGCCAAAATGGTCTATAGTATATGAATAAGATTGGGCGCCTTATTCTGGGGACACTATGGATGCGGCCCATTTTGTAGTTAGTACAAACAATGTGATCTTAAACCGTTCATGTGGAGACATGAAAATGGGGGCATCCTATGTAAAGAGTTTACATAAACTGAACTATGAAATAGTCGCTTCTTACGTTCTAAATGCCACTTAATGTATAAAACTGACTATTTCGTTATTTGATGACCTAGGTAACTTAATCTTAACCCTGAGCTAACTATGAACTCCTATTCACTCAGAATTATCCTTAGATCTGTATAGGTGAGGGCAGCTCATTATCACTGGCCCAATAAGCCTCTCATTTCAAGGGTAAGATCAAATGGATAGCTGGGAACATAGGGTGCAAGACGGAATTCACTCTTACCCGTTATAGGGATAGTAGATAGGTTGTTCCTTTTAATATTGAATCCAGGTCTTGAACAAGGGGCCCCACCCTCTCATTGGCCCGAGAGGCGTTGGGTTAAAGTTAGTGGGAAAATCCAAACTTTTGTTGGATAATTCGACTAACAAAATAGTGGACTAGGTGTTGGCTTATAGTGGAGACATTAAGCCCACTTAGATAGTGGATTCTAGGTGTTGGGTTTTTATGAAGTTATTCATGTAATTTTGCATGGCCCTTTCTATAAATATGGGATTGTTATTTTGGATTAAAAACTTTTGGACATTTTGCAAAAATTAGTTTTTAAAAATTGGGCTAAAAAAATCCAAACCCAACCCAATTTTCACTCTACTATTTCCATCTCTTTTTCTCTCTCTCAGGTTCTTCATCCATCGGGTCCCACAACCCGGTTCTGAGTCCAGGTGATAGTAGGTCAGCTCTAGTGGTTTTTCGGTTCGTATTCGAGTGGAGATAGACGAGTTTCGGGAGCTTCAAAGGTAGTGTTTCTAAAAAAACCCTAATTAACTAATTTAGGATTGTATTTTTAATTTATGCAATTAGAGTAAAATTGATCCTCAATTCCACTGCGCATCTTGTTTTCTTGACCATGGATAACAAAACCCTCAGGTTGTTCCATGTAAATCTCTTCTTCAAGTTCACCGTTTAGGAAAGCGGTTCTTACATCCATCTGACGTACTACGAGGTTATAAAGGGCAGCGAGAGAGAACATGACATGGATAAAGGTAATTCTAGTGACAGGGGAGAAGGTGTCAAAGAAATCTACGTTTTCTCTCTGTCTAAAGCCTTTCGCTACTAACCTGACTTGAAATTTGTCGACAGTCCCATCAGGTCTAAGTTTCCTCTTTAAGATCCATTTGCACCCTATTGCCTTACATCCTGGGGGTAGATCTACTAAGTGTCAAGTCCTATTTGACTCAAGTGAGTCCATCTCATCATTTATGGCTTCTTACCATAGGTTGGCATCTACTGAGAACAGAGCAGCTCTTAGATATTTAGGATCTTCTTCTACGTTGTAGGTCAGGAAGTCATTTACGAAATATTTGGTGGTTCTAGCTCTTTTTCTTATTCTAGTTTCTGGATCAGTTTCCTTTCTAGGGTTAGGATTTCTAACTAGGGTTATACCACTTGATCCAGAGCCCCACTATTCCTTAATTTAAAAGGAAACCTATCTTCGAAGAAGTCGACATCATTTGACTCAATGATCACTTGGTTCACTAGATCATAGAACCTGTAGGCTTTACTATTTAAGTCATAACCTATAAAGACACATTCGTAAGCTCTACTAACCAACTTTCTCCTTTTTGGGTCAGGAATCCTTACAAAGGCTAGACAACCCCATGTTCTAAAGTAGGACAAGTTTGGTTTCTTATTCTTGAGAATTTCGTAAGGTGAAGTTTTCTTTTTAGATTTCGGAATTCTATTTAGAACATAACACACAGTAAGGATGATTTCACCCCACCAATTAGACACGGCTTCTAAACTATGTAAAATAGCAACTACTAGCTCAACTAAAGTTCTATTTTTCCTTTCGGCTTTTCCATTCATTTTAGGAGAATAATGTGCGATCTTTTCGTGTATTATTCCATGTGAGTTAAAGAATTCATTAAAACTGTCCGAGTCGTACTCGGTTCCCCTATCACTACAAAGTCTTTTAACTTTTCTATTAAACCGATTCTCTATTTCAGAAACAAAAAGTTTGAAGGCATAAAAAACATCACTTTTGTTTTTCAGCAGGTATACAAAAGTAAAATCAGAGCAGTCATTAATAAAATTAATGAAATATCTTTTACTGTTCCTAGTCAATATGCCATCAAATTCACAGACATCAAAATAAATCAAATCCAGAGGCTCAAAATTCCTAAGTACAGATTTATGCAGAGTTTTAGTAATTTTAGCATGACTACAATACTCACATTTATCAAAATCATTCGTGGATAACTTATGTATCATTTTCAGCCTAATCATGTTACTAATTAAATTCTTATTCACATGATAGAGTTTAGCATACCAAATATTCATAGAACACAGCATATACACAGAAGATTTCATTTATTAAGGTCTAGATTTAATTTGAACATTCCCTCAGTTGCATACCCTTTCCCTACAAATACATTATTTTTGGTAAGGGTATATAGGTCTGCCCTTATAGTTTTAGTAAACCTGACTTTGTTTAGGAGATAGCCTAAAACCAAATTCTTTCGTATCTCCGGAGTGTGCAGAACGTCCTTCAACGTGAGGGTCTTCCCAGAGGTAAACTTTAGTTCCACCTCGTCGGTTCCAGCAACTTTCGTGGAATGGTGATTTCCCAACAGAATATTCTTATCCTTAGTTTCAGTATAAGTTTTAAATAGACTAATGTCGTGATAGACATGGCGCGTTATGCCAGTGTCTATCCACCACCCTTCACAACCACCGATCACATTTACTTCTATGATCATGACAACTAGCGGTTCTTCTGTCAGGTTCGCTGACCAGCAGGACGACTTCTTCTCCATCTTAGTTTTTCAACCAGTGTTCAGGTTTATTACAATTAAAGTATAGGAACTGTACTGTTTTTCTTGAAGGGGGCTTCTGTTTTTTCTGTTGGTTCTAGTTGCTAGAGCCATGGTTCTGACTTTTCCTCTTTGTCCCCTTAGGTTTGTTTTACCATGACAGAGGCGGGTTTCCTAGGTACTGCGTTCACCTCCTCCCTTTGGTCTTACTTCCAGGCTTCCTCCTCGATCCTTAGCCGGGTTATAAGACTCTCCAAGGAGAACTCAGGTCTTATGCCTTAAAGTGTTCTTAAAATCCTTCCACAAGGGGGGCAGTTTATCAATAATAACAGCAACTTGGAATTGTTCGTCTAGAGGCATACCTTCAGTAATTATCTCGTGGGCTATCTTCTGGAGTTCATGGGATTGGGCCTCCACAGATTTTTCATCCATCATCTGGAACTTGAGATAACGGTTAACCGTATATTTCTTCGACCCGACCTCCTTAGTGTCATACTTCTTTTGCAGGGAATCCCAGACCTCCTTCGCTGTCTTAATTGTACCGTAGTAGTCATACAGATCATCAATCAAACCATTTAAAATGAAATTCTTTTATCTGTTGTTCAGTTGGTTCTTTTGAAGGGATGATCGGCTTAGCGCTGGCACAAGCTTTGACAACTTTCTTGATAGTGAAAAAGAATAAAGTCTTTTGTTTCCACCGCTTGAAGTTCGCTCTTTCGAACCGGAATGGATGGTTGAGGTCAAATATCTCATTGTTGCTACTGAGGGACATTGATGATGTCAAAACGTCTTAAAATTTTTGGAAATGGCAGGGCCCTCAGAACAACGAACTGTAAACCGCCAAGGCACGACGGTAAAGCAAAGAGCAAAACTTGCAAAACAGAAACTTGTTATAGGCTGAGTCGCAGAGTCCGCTCTCTTTAAGAAATTTCGCGGCTCTGCCCAAGTATGCAAGCAGGTCTGAAAATTGCCACGTCGTCCCCAGGATAAAACAGCCAAATGAAAATCGATCGAAAATGCACCATTACCGATCAAAACGTACACCCTTTCTAAACTCACTGCTTGAAAAACTAAGATGGAGAAGGAGAGGAAATTGAAGTGGGAATTTAGAAAATGAATTCTGTGTCTCACGAATTGTTGAAGGCCTCACCTTTTATAGGCCTTCAGCATTGAAACGGGTCGTTTCAAAACTAACCAACGGACCATTTTAAATATAAATTTGCACCCAATAGAAACCTCTCCAAATTTCTACTTCATGAGTAGTGTTGATCCAAATTTTTGTTCTAGGTCACTATTACACAATTTCATATCTCAATTTTCGTTAGTAGTTCTACAAATTTCTACTTCACGAGTATTTTGAAAAGTTTACGAGTAATATTGTACCCTTAAAAATATTGGAGTATTTTTAAAACAAATGACAAATTCAAAGTATTTCTTATAAGTATTTAATCAAATTAGTAATTTGTTAATAACATGCCTTGAATTTTGCTCCCATATCTCTAAAAAGTATTAGTAATTTGTTAATAACATGCATTGATTCATTTTCCATGCCTTAATTTTACCTAATCGACAAAAAAAGAATCGAGCCTTAATATTTGAAATTACCTTGAGGAAAAGAAGTGAGGGATTTTCCACAAGCACCTTTGAAAAGATCAACATCGTCGATGAACACGTATCCATCAACATGATTCCCCAATACAAAGGCATTGTCCCTTGAAAAAGAGAAATGAGAAATTAGTACTTTGTAACTTCAATTTTAAAGAATTAGGTGGAATGTTTGAAAAAGGTGAGTTAGAGAAATAGGGAAGAGAATGAAATTTCGGTCGTGCTCGAATCGATGTCGTTAATTCGAATTTAACCGAAACAAAAATATTTATAAATCACTGAAACCTACCTCTTATACTACAAAGTAGCATAAGTGGCAAGCATGAGGTCGATCCACAGGGAAGGCTTGTTTAATCTTTTATTAAGCTAAATTTAACTTTGAAAGCGATAAAATATGTGGTTTTGATAAAGCAAGAAATGTGCTTGAAAATCAAAAGATAAAAGATAATTGCATACAAGTGTTATTCAATCTTATTTCTAGTTCAAGTTAAATATTCAATGCAATCTCTATCATCGATTTCTACGAATTAATCATGCAAACAAATTATGCTCACAACTACTCGCTTGACTCGATTAGGCTAACCTCTACAAAGGCAGATAGCTAGCGAAAATCTCATCAAGAAAGCGTTTTAAATATTGATTAAAGTTGGAAAGACCTAACTCTATTCAACCTATATGCCTCTTGTCCTATTGAGTTAGATAGTGTCCATATAGAATAGAAAACATATGCATTAAGTTTGAGAATTCAATTGTGTCGATTAATTGTTAAGATAACCATATTCAATTAATCAAATTTTGTCCTTGAATCTAGCAATTTATATATTCTAGTAATAGCCATCAAATACAAAGTTAACCATTGCCACTTGATAGACCCTAGCTAGACATTTGTATACATGAATACATGCTAGCAACATATCCAATCTATTGGGGTTGATGCCCTAAATCTCGTAGGGTCCTGTAGTTTGTAAACACATGTATGAACAAATATTTGTGATGTAATAATATGAGATATTTTCTTCACTATTGTCTATGAAATATGAGATATTTTAGTTGCATTAACCACAAACCAATAAACTAAGAACATTGGTTATCGTTGTAACTTAAGCATGTATGTGGAGAAACACCAGTGGATCATGCCTTAAGTGATAACCTAAATGGTCTGTAGTATATGGATAAAGAAGGAAAACCTTATCCTGGCGACACTACGAATACGACCCACTTTGTAGATGTTACAAGTGTTGTAAAGTACTACAGATGGTCTGATCTTGATTATTCATGTGAAGACATGCGAGCGGAGGTATTCTATACAAAGATGTTTGTATAAGACCGAACCACGAAATCTTAAGTCTCGTTATATAACGCCGTTTATGATAGAGACTTTCATTTCACTAGGATGACCATAGGTAACATGACCTTAATCCTGAGTGAGTTAGGAACTCCTGTCTATGAGGGTGGTCCGTTGATTTTCATGGGTGCGAGTGGCCAGATCGCCGACTCAAACCTACCACTTTGAGGATTCGTCTGATTGGGGAGCTGGGAACTCAGCTACACAAGACGAAATTCACTCCTTCCCCGAAGCAGGGGTAAGTATTAAGGGCTGATTCCGAGGCTTGAACAATGTGGCGCCACACACTTTCTCAAAGCCTGAGAAGTGTTCACTCATAGTAGGACTATGATGTGTAGTTCATTAGAGGATTCAGCGGCACTTAAGGAGTTACATGTAATTACAGGGGCAAAACAGTAAATTGGCCCAACTGTACTTATGAGCAATCTGTGAAGGGTTATCGTACTGGTTATTGGTTATATCCAATTGACACAGAAATATATCTGTAGTGCGAAGACTGCAGCTGTCGGTCTTTAGTGGAATGCCCGACAGTTAACAGATAGTGAGTATCGTGATTAAAGAGTTTAGTCAGTTATTCACGTACCATTGGAGCTTCAAGCTACAGGTCCATAAGGTCCCCTTGGTAGCTTAACGAATTCAAAGGTCCCCTTGGTAGCTCAACTAATCCAAGTTGAGAATCAGTTTTTAGGTTCGTTTGACGTGTTCAAATTAACAAGAGGGAATTTGATTATATATGATATAATTAAATTAGTTCAGTTATATGTGATATAATTGGTTTGATGTTTTAGATACATTAATTGGAGGAATTAATATAAATATGATTTATATTTAATAAAGGAGAAAATAGCTATGGTTTAAATATTACATATGATGTGATATTAAACCTATAGGTTATAAATATAATATGATAAATTATTTATTATATTTATTTATAATAAAACAATTATATGATAATTGTTGGTTAGTTGGTTTCTCCTTTAATCGTGCATGAAGTGGGAAGTTATTATCAGTTTTAATAATTGAAGAATAAAAAGTGAAAAGGGTTTTCATTTTTTTTTCAATTATTCAAATCGCGCATCATTTGATCGAGTGAAAAGAGAGAGTTATACTATAGCCCTTTTAAAAGAGTAAATGACAAGCGAGTTTGCTAGACGATTGCTCTTTGTTACTAGACGATCGAGTACTCAATGTCTATGTGATAGACTAAGGCTTTCTCCCATTTACTCGATCGTTTACATCCTCCTTCCCTCTACCAAATTCACACAGAGCCCACACCTCTTGGATTCTCACACCGAGAATACCAAGGTAACCGAGTGGTAGTGTCGAAGTGTTGTTGTTCAAGGATCGTGGATCGAATATTACTTGATTGGGTTCAAGGATCAGATAGTTCATGAATTCACTGGTAGTTCGTTGTGTTCGTGATCGTGTAGACTTTGCTGGAAGGCCTAACCAATGTAGACGAGGGAATATATGAAGAAGAGTTATTCAAGGGTATGTCACTCGATTCCCTTTGTTTTAGTTGAAAGCATGTTGTAATTTACTTTATAATGCATAACTATTCTTGTATGTTTCTAAATGCTTTTACTATTTTCCAATGGGTTTGGAAAGATTTTGTTTCCGCTCAATGGTTCTCTTAAATAAGAGTTCCTTCACAATCAAGATTGTAGCAAAATTCAGAATCTTGGCTTAATATGCTTAAAAGAAAAAAAATCCCCTAAACATGCTTTTTAGTAACTTAAAACCAATTCAAGAATCCATAATTTCAGAATGCAATTTATAAAGAAAGGCAGAAAACTAAAGAAGATTGCAAGAATTCTTTAAACTAGAAACAAGATTGAAGAAATTACTTCACAAATACATTGACAAATCTATAAAGAAATCCATTACAATGTTTACAATCCAAGAAAGAAAATGAAAATCTAACTAATTTGAGAAAAAGTTACCAAGGAGTTGAATTGATAAAGAGAGAAACTCCAGACTCCATGGAGAATTTTCCTCTTCTTCTACCTAAAATGAAAGAAAATATTTTATAGTCGTCAGTGTAGCGTCGCGATGCTGAGGTTAACTGTGAACCCTGAACCCTAATTTCTTTACTTGAGTATGTTCCCTACCGAGACTAGTGTGGTGAGTAGGTTGATGTGGAAACTTGTCACACCTCGCCCCAAACCACCCTTTTATCCTAGAGAAGGGCGTGACTGCAGCAATTATCAACCATTGGTTGACACTTACTACCTAATAACTCTTGCGGAATAACTCTGATACCAAAATATAACTTATATACGGTGGAATGTCTTTAGGCCAAAAATTTATTAATTTAGAAACATATCATATTTAGAGTCATTACAACACTAGATTCACAAGTCCCAAAACCCAAAAACCCTAGTCCCTAAATGAGCAACAGTAACATATGTACAATATTAACAGTAACCACCTAAACCGACGGGTTATAAATCTCTTATTCCTTTTGTGGCAGAGCAGATGAAGAGCTATCTTCAAAGGATTTGACCGCTACCTTGGGGGGGGGGGGGGGGGAAGAAAAACATTTGAAAACTGGGTGAGTTTGCGCCCAGTGAGTGACTTAAGAAAGATAATTGATTTTCATGCAAAATCTCAATAAAGAGTTTAACTGAAATATAAGCTTCTACAGTACTTGTACTGCAGTATAAACATTTTCCAAGCATAAAACATATAAAGTTATTTTAATCATAAAAAAATAAATCTATTTCTCAGTTGAGAATAACCTTTACTGTGGATAAAACAATCCCAACACCAATTGCTAGTCAAGAAAGAACCTTTTTGCTCAATCTCTGAATCTACCTACGTGCACGTGGCCATACTAAGTACCATCATACCTTAGGTACTACTGTTCAGATACCTTCTCAAAGGTTGGTTTGATACCTTCTCAAACGTCCTTCAGTACCAATAGATACCTTCTCAAATGTCCTTCAGTATCTAGTTGGGCAGATACCTTCTCAAAATGTCCTTCGGTATCGCGTTTTAAGTAAAACTAGTCATAAATGACTTTCTCTCTTTAAAGCATGTAAAGTATAACACATATAAAAACATGGCTTTAAAGGTACTAATGCATGTTGAGTATATTTAACACATATAAATCATTTTTCAACAATTTCTCACACATGCATTCGTTTAAAACATAACTCATGGTTTTCTTGGAATTCACTTTGTAAAACTAGCTGGCATGAGAACAATCTTCTTTAAAACATGCTTTCTATAACACGTTGTAATAAAAACTTTTAAGCAAATGTTTTAGTCAAAACGTTTTAGCCACTCACCTTGATTGCTTAGGAGCTTTTCACTCTAGTAGCTCCTTTTCACCGTTAGAATCCAGATTCAATTTACAGCTTAGATTACTCATAGTTCTAAACCTTATTTTGAGATACTTCCTTCTACAAACATGTTCTAAAATGTCTCAGGAAGCTTACCCTAAAATTTGAGCTCAGAAATCTTCGTGGTTTGGCGGGAATCACAGAATCTTCAAGACTGGCCCAAGCTGATCCGACAGCATGACCCTTCTATCTTCTTCTCAGTTTCCAGCCTAATCCCTTCGAGATTTTCCTCCGACAGACCGATCTTGAAAACTAGAATTTCAGAGATTTCAGGTGGCTTTAGAATCACTCCAAATGCACGAGTAAATTTGGAGAACTCCTCGTCCCAAGTTGATGCGTCCTCTTCAGACTTCACTGTCCAATGCGTCCTCTATGACTAACGCATGGATTTGGCTCCAACGCAAGGTTTGCTCAACTCTCCCACTCTTTATTTCTGAATTGTGATCTAAAAATTAAGTCTCATGGCTCTATTTATAGGTGTCCAAACCTTCTCCGGAGTTGAAACCACCTACTTGGCTGCATGGCTAAGTGTCTCCTTCTCACCTCATCAATGCAATGTTGTGATCATCGCTAGCTAAGTGTCTTACTCTCATGTTGCCAACACATGAGCCTTCAATCTGATGCTACCACCTCAAAATTCTTAAGGCTTAAGGCTTTCCTCTCAAGAAGACACATGGTTTTGGTGACGTTTTCTATGTGACCTCACCCTTGTATGCGTCCAACTCTTGGATGCTCAACGCCTAGTCCATAAACAACGCATAGCCTCTACTCAACGCATAGCAAGCCAATTCATTATCATTACAATTCAACTTAGCCATCGCAAGGAGCTAACCATCACCAATACATAGGGTGACCGCCCATCCTCGACGCATGGTTCACTCGCACGACTTGCTTGGCATGGGCGCATGGTGCTGGCCACCAACATATAGGCGCACTGCATGGGTTGACCGCTCGACGCATGGGCGTGCTTGACCGCATGGGCTGCACACGGCGACTTGATGCCTGGCCAGGTGCTTAGGCGCATGGGCGTGCTACTTTGACGCATGGGCGTACGGCTTGTGCTAGCCATCGCTTGCTCGCTCGGCTGCATAAGTTCATGGCATGGGCTACGCGCTTGGCTGCATGGCAGGGCACCTTGACGCACGACATGGCTACTCGGTAGGGCACTCACCGCATGGGTGCTCGACGCATGGAAAGGGCGTCTGGCTGAGGTTGCTCGACGCATTCCATGGGTGCTAGCCGAGGTTCCTCGACGCATGCCACCCTCCTGCCCTCGTGCTATCCTAATGCTTCACTTCCATTTTCCTTCCTTCACCAACACATCCAACGCATCCATCATCCAACGCATCCAATGCATCCATCATCCAACACATCCAACGCATCCATCATCCAATGCATCCAACACATCCAATGCATCCATCATCCAACGCATCCAACGCATCTATCATCCAACACATCCAACGCATCCAACGCATCTATCATCCAACACATCCAACGCATCCATCATCCAACACATCCTTCCAACGCATTGGTCCCTTCCAACGCATCCCACACAAAATTCTATACTTAGCCAAATTATCCAAATTTTCCCCAAGAGTTAAACTTCCAAATTTCCTCTTTTCTTCAAATCTCCACTTTTTTCTCTACCATTCCACACTAGTTTCCACATCAACCTACTCATCACACTAGTCTTAGTAGGGAACATACTCAAGTAGAGAAATTAGGATTCGGGGTTCACATGTACCTTCCCCTTATAAAAATTTCGTTCTCAAAATTTCCCTACAAGTCTATCAACTAAACAACTGCGAGTACTTGTTTTTTATTTGCTCTTCGGTTTCCCATGTTGCTTCTTCCATGCTATGGTTTTTCCATAGTACCTTTGCCAATGGGATTGTCTTATTCCTTAAGATCTGTTCCTTTTGGTCAAGAATCTCCACTGGTTCCTCTTCATAGGACAAATTTTCTCTCAACTGTATCGGTTGCTCAGGCAACACATGGGTAGAATCTGGCACATACTTTCTAAGCATTGCCACATGAAACACAACATGAATACGAGATAATTCTGGAGGTAAATCCAATCTATATTCCATTGGGCTAACTCTTTCTATTATCTCATAGGGTCCAATATATCTTAGGCTTAATTTCCCTTTCCTACCGAACCTGAGTATTCCTTTCCATGGAGATAACTTCAGAAATACTTTATCACCAACTTCAAACTCTAATTCTCTTCTCCGCTTATCAACGTAACTCTTTTTCCTATCTCAAGCCGTCTTAAGATTATCTCTTATAATCTTAACACTGTCTGATGTCTGTTGCATAAGTTCTGGACCTAGTAATTTCCTTTCACCGACTTCATTCCAACATATCGAAGTTCTACATGGCCTTCCGTATAGTGCCTCATACGGTGCCATCCCGATACTCGAATGGTAACTATTGTTATACGCAAATTCGATTAACGACAGATGTATATCCCAACTGCGTTTAAATTGAAATATACATGCTCTCAGCATGTCCTCTAATGTCTGGATTGTCCGTTCAGACTGACCATCCATCTATGGATGAAAAGCAGTACTAAAATATAACTTGGTTCCCATAGCTTTCTGCAAACTAGGCCAAAACTTTGATGTAAATCTGGAGTCTCGATCTGATACAATTGAAACTGGAGCTCCAAACTGACTCACAACTTGATCAACATACAACTTAGCTAATTGGTCTAGGGTATAAGTAACTTTAACAGGTAAAAACTTAGCTGTTTTTATCAATCTATCCACAATTACCCATATACCATCATAGCTCACTGGTGTCTTAGGTAATCCAAATAGGAAATCCATCGTAATATGCTCCCATTTCCACTCTAGTACGGGGAGTGGATTAAGTAATCCTGATGGCCTGTGTCTTTCTGGTTTAACTTGTTGACATATTAGGCACTTGTCAACATACTCCACTATTTCGCCTTTCATACCAGGCCACCAGTATGATCTCTTTAATGTTCTGTATATCTTCGTACTGCCTGGATGCATAGCATAGGCCGAACTATGCACCTTCTCTAAAATAGATTGTTTAAGTGCTAAGTCCTTAGATACGCATATCCTACCTTCTTTCAATAACACTCTGTCAGCTCTTAATTGGTAGTCCGTCCTCAATCCTTTATCTACTTCTTCAGCTAACTTCTGAAAATCAGAATTCTTTAATTGCTCCAGTAGAATATCTTCTACGAGCGTAGGACGCACTTGAAATGAAGCTAATAACCCTTCTTTTTGACTGATTGATAATGCTACCCTAGCATTATACAACTCATGAATCAGTGCACCCTTCACTGAATTGATACTAGCTCTAGCTGATTTAGTTTTTTTGACTTAAAGCATCAGCTACCACATTTGCTTTACCTGGGTGATAGTCAATTGTGCAGTCATAATCTTTGATCAACTCGAGCCATCTTCTCCATCTCAGGTTTAGTTCCTTCTGATCAAAGATATGCTTTAGACTTTATGATCCGTAAATATATGACACCGCTCACCAAACAGGTAATGTCTCCACAACTTTAGAGCTAACATAATTGTCGCTAACTCCAAATCTTGTGTAAGGTAGTTACATTCATGCTTCTTTAATTGTCGAGAAGTATAAGCTACTACCTTTCTCTCCTACATCAGCACAGATCCTAACCCTTGTCAGGATGCATCACAATAAACCTCAAACTCTTTACCTGGTGTAGGTAGAGTTAATACTGGTGCTGACACTAACCTCTATTTCAATACTTGAAAACTATGGTCGCATTCTGGCGACCACTCAAACTTCGCATCTTTTCTGGTTAGGTTTGTCAATGGAAGAGCTATCTTAGAAAAACCCTCCACGAATCTCCTATAATAACCTGCTAAACCCAGAAAACTGTGTACTTCGGTTACATTCAGGGGTCGTTCCCAGTTGACTATTGCTTCTATCTTTTGGGAATCAATGCTAACTCCGTCAACTGAAACTATATGCCCAAGGAATACGACTTGATTTAACCAAAAATCACACTTACTAAATTTGGCATATAACTTCTTTTCCCTTAGAATCTGTAACACCATCCTCAGATGTTCCTTGTGCTTCTCTGCACTACTAGAATACACTAGTATATCATCTATGAAAACTATCACAAACTGATCCAAATAATGATGAAATATCCTATTCATCAAGTCCATAAATATCGCAGGAGCATTTGTCAATCCAAACGGCATTACTAGGAACTCAAAATGTCCATACCTAGTTCTGAATGCAGTTTTTGGAACATCTGTGTCTTTCACCTTCAACTGGTGATAACCCGATCTCAAATCTATATTAGAGAATATCGTGGCCCCCTTTAACTGATCGAATAGATCATCTATACGAGGCAATGGGTACGTATTCTTAATGGTCACCTTATTGTCTATAGTCTATGCATAATCTAAGAGTACGTCTTTCTTCTTAACAAACAAGACTGGTGCTCCCCAAGGCGACACACTGGGTCTAATGTACCCCTTATCCACAAGTTCCTGTAACTGAACTTTTAACTCCTTCAGTTCTGTTGGTGCCATCCTATATGGCGCCTTGGATATAGGTGTTGTACCCGAACTTAACTCAATAGTGAACTCTATTTCCCTGTCAAGTGGTAAGTCTGATAACTCTTCAGGGAATATATCTAAGAATTCTTGTACCACAGGTACATTCTCAGGTCTCAGTTTCTTATCCTGTGAAACTGCTACATAGGCTAAATAGGCTTCGCATCCTTTACTCAACAGCTTCCTAGCCTTCATTACTGATATTAAACTTCCGGAAGTATTCTTTTACTTCCCATCAGGGTTATTTCTTTTTCACCTGGTTTCCTAAACACTATTTCTCTCTTAAAACAATCCATAATGGCATAGTGTTTACTTAGAAAATCCATACCTAGGATAACATCAAACTCTAGTAATTCTAATGGAATCAAGTTAACCCAAAAACTCTGATTTCCAAGAATTACTTCACAATTCCTGTAATACTCATGTACAACTAGAGTATCTCTTACAGGCATAGAGATAAACAAATCCTCATTCATACGCTCAGGCACTCTATCTATATGTAATGCACATATGCTAGATATGAATGAGTGCGTAGCACCAGGATCAAATAATGCATAAGCGGATTGATTACATAAAGTTATCGTACCAGTTACGACATCTGGAGCTCTTTCGCTTCCTGGTGTGTCATAGCGTATACTCAACCCTGCTGCTTCTGCTGTTGCTATTTCTTTTGGGGTTGTCCAGCTACCCCTTTCTGCTTAGCTACACTGGATCCCCCACCTCTAGTTCCGGTCGCTCTACGCTGGGTAACTCCTCTTTGCTCACTCCGTGCTCCATGACCTAGCTGAGGACAATCTCTCTTGAAATGCCTCGCTTGTCTGCACTGGAAATACACATTCCTATTGCCATAACATACTCCTGTATGAGACCTTCCACAGTTTACACAAATGGTTTCCTCCCTGTACTAGCTACTAACTCGCTAGCACGACCTGATACTTATCTACCACTCGGTTCAGCTGTAGGTCTTGACCTCTTTCGACCTGAAGTTTGTTGGCTCGTGCCTCTACAACTCCTTATACCTTACTGTCCAGAGAACGGGGTCCTAAATCTCTTACTTCTCGTTTCTCCAGGCATTCTAAACTGTCCTTCACTTGGATGGAGTACATCTTCCTTCGCTACACTCTGCTCTACTCGGATAGCGGTCTCAACTAACTGAGTGAAATTCACCCAATTGGATGAGGCAACGAGTGTACGTATCTTCCTTCTTAGGCCATTCTCAAATCTTCTACACCTCTCCTTTTCTCCCACGATGATCAAAAGGGCATACCTCAATAACTCAGTAAATCTTTGTTCATACTCAGCAACCATCATCACTCCCTGAGTTAGCCTAAGGAATTCCTCCCTCTTTGCTTCTTTAAAAGAACTAGGCCAGTATTTATCCTCAAATACCTTTCTGAACTCAGACCAAGTCATAGTTTCCGAACTACTCCTTCTAACCTCTATCCACCACTTCTCAGCCCCTTTTTGCAGCAAGAATACCGCTAACTCGACCTTACGATCCTCAGGGCACCTCATAACCTTAAAACATTTCTCAATCAAATCCCACCAGATCTCAGCATCTACTGGATCTGTGGCTCCATCGAATGTCGTGGCTTCTAAAGCTTTCAGCCTCTCGACGCCGAATTTCTTTTCTGGATCGTTTTGAATCGATCCTACACTTGCCACCAATCTTTTAATGATTCTATCAAATACTCGATCCTCCATCTGCGGTTCTACACCTACCCTTGGTGTACTCGACTCGTTTGCAGAAGTTGCTTCCTGCTCTACTGAGTCTCTAACTCTTTTCCCCTTCGGATCTGGGTCCCATCTAACTTCAGGACCTCCATGGTAGAGTTAACATTCCTCTCCTTAGTCTACTTGCTCCGCTTGGCACTTCTCCTCAGAATCTTTGCCTAATTATTAGGTACACATGTTAGGAATTTATCTATGGGACTTTAATCTAATGCATGAACTCTCTTTTTCACCCGAAACCTTATACATTAGTGCTAAGCTAGCTCAAACCTTTCCCAAGTTTACGTATACCTTTGCTCTAATACCAAACTGTCACACCCTGCCCTAGACTAACCTCTAAGCCTGAGAAAGGGCGTGACTGCAGCAGTTATCAACCCTTTGGCTGACACTTACTGCCTAATAACTCTTGCAGAATAACTCTGATACTAAAATAAAAACTATATACAGCGTAATATCTTTAGGCCAAAATTTATTAATCCAAAAACATGACATATTTAGAGTCATTACAACACTAGATTCACAAGTCCCAAAACCTAAAAACCCTAGTCCCTATATGAACAACAGTAACATGTGTACAATATTAACAATAACCACCTTAACTGACGGGTTACAAATCTCTTATTCCTTTAGTGGTAGAGCAGAGGGCTATCTTTAGAGGATTTGACCGCTACCTGTGGGGGGGGGGGGGGGGGTAGGGGGACATTTGAAAACAGGGTGAGCTTACGGCCAGTGAGTGACTTAAGAAAGATAATTGATTCTCATGCAAAATCTCAATAAAGAGTTTAACTGAAATATAAGCTTCTACATTACTTGTACTGCAGTATAAACATTTTCCAAGCATAAAACATATAAAGGTGTTTTAATCATAAAACAGTAAAACTATTTCTCAGTTGAGAATAACCCTTACTGTGGATAAAACAATCCCAACACCAATTACTAGTCAAGAGAGAACCCTTTTGCTCAATCGCTGACTCTAACTACCTACGTGCACATGGCCATACCAAGTACCGTCACACCTTAGGTACTTCTATTCAGATACCTTCTCAAACATCCTCAAGAATCTGGTTTGTTTTGGTACCTTCTCAAATATCCTTTAGTACCAATAGATACCTTCTCAAATGTCCTTTATTATCTAGTTGGGCGGATACCTTCTCAAATGTCCTTCGGTACCGCGTCTTAAGTAAAACTAGTCATAAATGACTTTCTCTTTAAAGCATGTAAAGTATAACACATTTAAAAACATGGCTTTAAAGGTACTAATGCATGCTGAGTATATTTAACACACATAAATCGCTTTTCAACAATTTCTCACACATGCATGTGTTTAAAACATAACTCATGGTTTGCTTGGAAATTACTTTGTAAAACTAGCTGACATGAGAATAATCTTCTTTAAAACATGCTTTCTATAACACGTTGTAATCAACATTTTAAGCAAATGTTTTAGTCAAAACGTTTTAGCCACTTAGCTTGATTGCTTGGGAGCTTTTCACTCTAGTAACTCCCTTTTCTATCTCGGGCTCCCTTTCCACCCCTAGAATCAAGATTCAACTTACAGCTCAAATTACTCATAGTTCTAAATCATATTTTGAGATACATTCTTCTACAAACATATTCCAAAATGTCTCAGAAGCTTACCCTAAATTTTGAGCTCCAAAACTCTCATGGTTTGGCCTGAATCACAGAAGCTTCAAGACTGGCCCAAATTGATCCTACAGCCTGACCCTTCTGTCTTCTTCTCAGTTTCCAGTCTGATCCCTTTGATAGTTTCTTCCTGCAGCCCACCCTGAAAACTAGACTTTCAGAGCTTTCAGATGGCTTTTGAATCACTCCAAACGCACGAGTAAATTTGGAGAACTTCCCGTCCCAAGTTGATGCATCCTCTTCGGATCTCACTGTCCAATGCGTCCTCTATGACTAACACATGGATTTAGCTCCAACACAAGGTTTGCTCAACTCTCCCACTCTTTTTATGGTATTTCTGAATTGTGATCTAAAAATGAAGTCTTTCGGCTCTATTTATAGGCGTCCAAACCTTCTCCAGAGTTGACACCACCTACTTGGTTGGATGGCCAAGTGTCTCCTTCTCACCCCATCAATGCAATGTTGTGATCATCGCAAGCTAAGTGTCTTCCTCCCACGTTGGCAACGCATGAGCCTCCAATCTGATGCCACCACCTCAAATTCTGAAAGCTTAAGGCTTTCCTCCCAAGAAGACACTTGGTTTTGATGATGTTCTCCTTCCGATCTCATCCTTTGTATGCGTCCAACTCTTGGATGTTCAACACATAATCCATACTCAATACATGGCCTATCATCAACGCATAGCAAGAAAATTCATTACAATTCAACTTAGCCATTGCAAGAAGTTAACCATCACCAACGCATAGGGTGACCGTCCATCCTCGACGCATGGTTCACTAGATAGCATCGCAGGACTTGCTTAGCATGGGCGCATGGTGCTGGCCACCAATGCATAGGCGCGCTGCATAGGCTAGTCGCTAGATGCATGGGCACGTTGGCCGCTTGATGCATTAGGCGTGCTTGGCCGCATGGACTGCGTGCAGCACCTTGATGCTTGGTCGGGTGCTTTGGTGCAAAAGCGTGCTGCTTCAACGCATGTGCGTGTGGCGTATGCTAGCCATCGCTCACTCACTTGGCCGCATGGGCGTGCTTGGCCGCATGGGCTGCGTGCTTGGCTACATGGCAGGGCACCTCGATTTATGGCATGGCTGCTCGATAGGGCTCTCTACGCATGGGCATGGCCACTCGACAGTGCGCTGAAAGCATGGGCGTCTGGCCGAGGCTACTCGATGAATGGGTAGGGCGTCTGGCCGAGGCTGCTCCAACGCATCCATCATTTAATGCATCCAACACATCCAACACATCCATCATCCAACGCATCCAACGCATCCATCATCCAACGCATCCAATGCATTCAATGCATCCAAAGAATCCAACCAACCTAATGCGTTGGTCTAACCTCCAAGGCATGCGTCACTCCCACTTCAACTTCTCCCTTGGCCCAAATAATCCCTCCAAGATCTTATGGCCAACGCATGGCAATGCCTAGTCCAATGCTTAGTCAATTTTTCATTAATTTAAGCTTAACCAAAACTACTCAAGGATAATATATTCAACACCTAGAAATTTTCCTTCACTTCAACATAGGATTTAACTTTACTTAGTTAATTTCCTTAACCACCTGCTTAAGTAGGAATAATGGAAATCCGGGTTTCACATCTAATGACTCCAAATAAATTACAGACTCTTGAGAACACATTAAAGCTCATCAAGCAAGAGCCAATTATAAATTTAAATGAGAAATTAAAGAGAATTAAACAGCCAAAGCTCAGAAAACCATATCGGTGAATCAATTTCATACTTCTCATATAAAACACCCACCAAACCAAAATTAAATCGAATTGAATGCTTATTTGATGCCCTGATACCAATTGAAGGATTGTATCAACAGCAGCGGAAGCACAAGGATCATCTAAGTACTCAAATTCACTAATTTTGGCAAAATATAAAGCATGCTTTTGTATAAAAGAGTGAGTTTCAAGACATACCTCTTGTAGAACTTCTTCAAAGCTCCTTCACCAGTTGCTATCTTCTCCAAATCTTGTTGTAGACCACCTAAAGATCTTCCCCACTATTCTCTTGGTACTCTAGATTGAGTTTTGGGACTCAAAACAAGCTTGAATCAAGAGTAGAAGAAGAAAAGTTCACTGCAAAAAATCAACTGTAGAACTCTTTCTTCAAACTAAATTTTCTCTCAAAATGTCTATATATTGCATGCCCAATTTTCACTCCAATCTCTTCATTATATTGCAAATCAACATGCAAAGAGAAGAGTTGCATGAGTTGTAGCTCATGCTTGGAGAAGACAAGGCAATGATAATGCCATTTGAGTGAGCTACTTTGTGATGGATAATGGAAAAACCTTTTTTTCCATTTTGTGTGTTTTTGGTTTTTACTTTTCCAATTTTATCTAAAAATCAAAATTTGATTTTATAAAATCTATTTTTATTTTAAAAAATGAAAAAATTAATTAATTTCATAAATTAATTATTAAATAAAATTTAATTAATTTAATATCAAATATTAAATTAATTTTAACACATATCTTTATATATTTAAATCATATTTAAATATATAAATTCTCCTATCCTATTAATTCTAAAATTAAAAAATTATATAATTATATTTCAAATTAATTACTAATCCCTTAATTTGAACATTTTAAATTAACTTATCACACTATTCTAGAGATAGTCCGTTACGAGCTAGTAGGGGGACCTCGCGGACCTACAGATCATGGGCTCCAACGATTCGAGATTAATTGGCTAAACTCATTAAACCAAATTAATCTCTATTCGTTAACTAATGTGTCACTCAACTAAATCCCATAATTGCACTCCCCTCACTGTAGATATATTATGTTCACATGATTTAACCATAATCAGTAAGTCGACCCTTCACATGTTGTTCATAATAACGGTTGGGTCAAATATCTGTTATACCCCTGAGATTATGTCTTATTCCTCAAGTCCCTACTGATCCTTTAATGAACATCTAGTTTGTGATCCAATCACTAAACCAAACTCTCTAAGCCCAGTGAGAGGGTGGGGCCCCCTTGTTCAAGATGAATTTAGTACTTGAGAGAACAACCTTTCTCTTATCCCTAAATCAGGTAGGTGTGAACTCCGTCTTGCACCCTATGTCCTCAGCTATCTATCAGGGCTTACTCTTGAGATGGGAGTCTTATTGAGCCGACGCTGTTGAGCCAACCCTTAAATATGCAAATCTAAGGGCAATACTGAATAAATAGGAGTTCATAGTAAACTCAGGATTAAGATTGAGCTACCTAGGTCATCTAGGTGAAATAGTCAGTCTTAAATAGTAAACAACGTTATAAAGTAAGAGTGACTTATTTCTTGGTCTTGATCATATGCAAACTCATTGCATAGGATGCCCCCACTCCTCATGTCATAACATGTACGAATTAGAATCACATCGTATGTAGCACTTTACAACTCTTTGTAACAACTACAGAGTAGGCCGTATCCAATGGTGTTACCAGAATAAGGTACCCAACCTCATTCATGCACCATAGATCATTTTGACTATTTACTTGAACGTGATTACTTTTATGTCTCCACATAAAGTTCAAGTAGTCATACAATAGTCATGGGTCTTAGTTTATTGAATTTAGACTTCCATACAATTTATAAGATCAATAACAAGTATATTGATAATAGAAAATGTTTATTATTTTACAAACTGCGAGTTTTTAGGACATAAAACCCAACACAATCGCCTATCGCTCTCTCTCTCGGATCAAATTGGAGCTCTCTCTCTATGATGGTGTCCTGCGATTGGTCCATTTCTCCCCTCCCCATGGCTTGCACAATGGAGCCCTAAAAGAGGAAGAAGATTCACTTACTTAATTTTAGAAATGTCATCAGCCCTTAATTACATGTGTTCCATTGGACCATTAATTCCACAAATTTCCCTAATAAAAACCCACTTAAATTACTTGTCATTTTCTACAAATCTCCCTCATAACAATAATATTTAAGTGCCAAGTTGATCCTTCAGTCTCTTTATCATT
Source organism: Benincasa hispida (assembly GCF_027475165.1). Classification (NCBI taxonomy): domain Eukaryota; kingdom Viridiplantae; phylum Streptophyta; class Magnoliopsida; order Cucurbitales; family Cucurbitaceae; genus Benincasa; species Benincasa hispida. The sequence continues at coordinate 33,237 of NW_028326521.1, forward strand.
CAAATTTAATACTCAGCTCATCTAACAAGTATTTAAACCTATGAGTGTTTCGATATGTCACATTAAATAAAAACGTTGTCGCATACATTCACTAACCCAGAAAAAGAAATATAATCATCAATCTTAAGACTTATTCCATAATTGTAGTAAAAGCAGTAAGAACGGGGTTCAATCCATATGGAAACTATTGACTAGCTAGGTTGATTAAATAATTCATGTGACATGTGGGTTTTGGTTTGTTTTGTAAAAAAAAAGAATTAAAAAGTAATATGCAAAGAAAATAAGTTCAAAGGATAGTGAGTACACGATCGGATGGAATTAAACAACATGAGGGAACTTGAGAATATTATGTATGTCCAATTTCAATCATTAGATACTAATTTATAACACCAAATACGTGAACTCCACAACTTATTAAAAATACTAATAGACCAATTAGCTAAATTCGATTAAATAGGGACAAAGATGCGTAGCTGAGATATGCAATCCTAGTTTGTGCAACTAAATCACCAATTATGCATAATGCCATGAAGATTTTGCAGACAAGAATTTAGTACAATCAATTTGTTAGATCAATTTAATAAAATTCCATTAAATATAATCCAAATCAAACCAATGAGTTCACAAAATTCGGTACAATTCACAAGAAATCTCCAAAAAACCGAACACACAACTAAACCCAAGGAACAATTTACCTAGCCTTGCATATAAATATGAAAGAATCAATGAATTAAGATGGAAGAATGATGAGTCTGGTGAGAAATAGCCCAGAAATCATCACAATCGTTGCCCAAATCATCCTCCCTTTGTATTTTTCTTCACACTTTTACTAATGTAAAAAAAACTCCCTATTTATAGAACGATCGTAGTGTTGCAACGCTACTAAGAGCGTTGCAACGTAATAGCACTAAAAAAAACTATTATTCTTAGCTTAATTTAGACTCATTATTGAATTTTACATGTTTATTTTCCTATTTTGTAGGTATCGAGCAACCAAGAGGTAAAATTAATCGTTTGGTGAACAATGAGGTTAATTTGAAGCAATTTGGAGTTAATTTGAGCATCTGGGCTTCAAAGGAATCAAAATGACCAAAATGCCCCTACCGAAGCATCAAAACGCTCATAATTGGCTAAGCCTAACGCTTGTCAACGCTTGAAGGCAATATCTTGGAGTGTAGGGGAGCATTGCAACGCTGCCCCAAGCGTTACGACGCTCTGGAGTTGAATGACGGCAACATTCCAATGCATCTCAACGCTTGAACTTCAACACTGAAACCGAAGCACCGGCATTGCAACACTTCTCTAGAGCGTTGCGACGCTGCAACAATTGACGAACAAACAATGAGGTCTGCATGCAAGTGAGCATTGGCCATGCATTGGACTTCTTGCCTGACGCTTCCTTTCAGCCGCATTAGCATTGCAACACTATTCTAGGCAATGCTACAATCTCTATATATACTTCTCCTCGGCCCTAGGTTAAATTATGCCAAATTGATGGAGGCTAGAGTTAGACTTCATCCTTCTTCTTTTTCCTTCAATTTTTAGTATCTTTAGTAATTTATCGAGTAGATGCTGGATTGTAGCTTTTCATCCTCCATGGGAAAGTAAGATTTTAGTTTCTTAGTTTAGGGATTCGAGGGAACTCGATGTAATTTTGTGATATTTCAATGTAATGATGTACACAAACTTATTTATGGGTTTTGATCCAAATTTATATTTATGAATTGCATGATTTTAATTGTTGATTGATGCCCAATAATTTTGTCGTGTGATTCTAATTCTTTGTGATTACCTTGTAATATCAAACACATATTTATAGGTCAATCTCATTGGAAGCAATAGGTTAGTTAGGTGATGACATGCAAAAGTGCATGTCATCTTAGGCTTTATACTTAGAATTATGAAGGTTATTAGGCAGAATATGCGGCAATTATGGTAGGAATTCGCGAGAAAGTGAGCTTGCGTCGATCAACATGATGAATCTCGGCTAACCCATTATTATGCGTTATTATGCGTTCAATGTTCTATTTTATTAGCTAATACACGAAATGGACGCAAATGCGGAAATCGGACCACCGCATAGACGACCGCATGTGGAGAAACTCTCCATCCCAAGGAAAACGCGTTCGATCAACGCATGAATGTTGCGGTAATCAGTCGCATGCATCCATCGCATGGGAATTGCGCTCGTCAAGCGATTGCGATCATCGTGTAGAGTTGTGGTATTAAGCGAATGTGGTCACTGAATGATTGCGGCTACGCGACAATGCATACTAATGGGATCAACGCAAGGTTGGTGGATGAATGCATCAACGCATCTACCTCGAGAAAATCAAAAGATGATGTTGACATTTCACCTACCACGCTGTTAGTGACAGAGGTTCAGTAAGGACTAAACGCGCTGAATGTCAGACTCAGAGCAGTCCATTAATGTTGTCAGTGATCCAAGCTCTATAAATAGAAGCCGATGAGTAGAAATTCAAGTCATCCAAGGTTTTTGTCTGAGGTTCGCCTATGATGGATTCTTGTGATCCAGACAAAAAGCGTGAGAAGACTCTTGAGAGTTCTTCACCTCCTTCATTCATTCCGAGTGACGACCGGAGTCTTCAACCGGAACTAGATCTCGAGAAAGTCAGCTCCTCTGCCCATCCATGGCACCGCCGACAGCCTTGATGCACATCCGCTGGAAGCAAGTCTTTGCATCCAGCCGGTCATTTCATTTCCCTTTCTTTTCTTATATTGTATTGTATGAAATTTTTTTATTAAAGAATTAATACAATTTTTTTTCAATGCATTTCTGTGTTCCTTCGATTCCATCTCCATCTTCTATACTCGGCATTTTTACTTTCATTGCAACACTTAGTGGGATTGCTTGGGTATCGCATACTTAGTCATGTGGATTACGGATATGAAGCATGTAGCAACCCACCGAGAGGTGTGCGTTGCGTGAGTGTGTGAGTAACCTTATTTCCTTAGTGTGAAGCTACGACAATGCCTGTCTATAGGCTAACACATTGCTTGTCTATGAGCAAAGTCAGTAACAACCAACTGCCTGGGAGGGTAAATGGTTGGTCGCATTAAGCAATGTATGCATTGTTCACTAAGATAGATGCAATCTTAGGTCAGTAGAGTTCATACGGTTACCTTGTCCTATGAGCGCTTCATTCAAAATTTAGGCATACTCAGGAGAGTAGTCTAAAACCCAAATCTAAGACTCGAGAAAGCGGATTGAACTGCATAGGCAAGAATGGGGAACTTAGGGATAAGCTCCGTTTGCTGTCACACAGTGTATGCACCCTACAGAACGAATATTGCATGCGTCTAGGAAGTAGGATAAGGGGTTATGTGGCAGCCATGCTCATGCGGCGAGAGCTCGTGAGCTGGTTATGGAGGTCTAGGTAGGCATAGCCTTCTCGACAATATCGCAGATACACCACATACATTCTAGAGTTAGGTTCACGTGTGTGTAGCATGATTGCATGGCTTGCGTTGAATAAGGTTGCCCTTGCGGTCACTCTTAAGGGTTGCAATGAAATCATCTCCACATTTTATCTATTTTTCCCATTCATTTATTTCATGTCAAGAGTTATCGTGTCTCTACCTCCCATGCATATTCTCATTGCATTGTCTGTTAGTAAAGAGTAGGAGTAGGATTAACTTAGCAACCCCTCCAACATTCTTTTATTTAACCGCCGCATGCACATTACCGCAATCACTCAGCTACAAGTCCTCATGTTCGAGCTTGGATCATCCTAGAAACGTGTGTTCGTGTTATACTTGGCATGAACGCAAGAAAACTTGTGACAGGACGCATGATCATCGCATACATTCGTTAACACATTATCAGTCCAACACATGACTATCAATGCATATCTTAGGAACATGCATCGTATAACCGCATCCAAGGGATTTTAGTTGTTGAATAATTTTACTTATAATTTCCCATCATCATTAGGTAGAAAGGACTGCTTCTAGCAACCTAGAGAAAAACTATATTGATTGTTTAATTAGACGTTGGAAGTTAAACACTCATCATAGTGTAATCTTTAGAACGTAAATGCGATTTTCTAATTTGTATATAACAGATTCGTTTTCTGGCATTTTGATTAGTTAGATAATTAGGATCATTGGTTGGGATTCCAATCAATTGGGCTAAGCATAAGCAAGAAGTTTAAGTCATAAATTGGTTCAATAATCGAAACGACATTGGGTAAATCCATTCCTCTTGTCGGGATTGGTGTTCTAATTTTTCCGGAGTCTCGTTGTTTGTAATTAAACACGTTGTTTTATGAATAAAATAACTACTATTTCATTATGGCATTTACTCATATCCAATAAACAAAGCTCCATGGTTATTTTATGTAAACTTAAGCATGTATATGTGATATACAAGTGGATCATGCCTTAAGTGATAACCTAAATAGGTATGTAGTATAAGGATTAAGGTGAGATACCTGATCCTAGTGACAATACGGATGTGGCCTGCTTTGTAGAGGTTTGCAAGTGTTGTAAACTACTACAGATGGTAGATCTTGATCATTAATGTGGAGACATGCGAGCGGGGGTGTTCTATAAAAAGAGTTTGCACCGGACCACGAGATGACTAGACTTTGTATATAACATCATTGATACTAGAGACTTTCATCTCACTTAAATGACTGTAGGTAACACGACCTCAATCCTGAGTGTTTTGGGAACCCTTGCCTTTGAGGGTGGTCTTTTGATTAGTATAAGAGAGAGTGGCCAGATTGCCAACTCAACATGTCTACCTTTTTGGGGACTTGTCTGATTTTGGAGTTGGGAACTCAATATACAAGATGGAATTCACTCTGAGGCTTGAATATAGTGTCCACAGCTTCTGTTTGGAAAAGAAGACTCGGTCATAGTATGACTATGACTTATGTTCATTAAAGGATTCAGTGGTACTTAAGGAGTTAAATGTAACTATAGGGGCATAACCGTTATTGGCCAAGTTGTACTTACGAGCAATCTGTGAAGGGTTGTCACACTGTTGATTGGTTAAGATGGACACATAATATATCAATGGTAAGGAGAGTTCAGCTGTCGGTCTTTAGTGGAGTGCTTGGCAGTTAACGGATGGTGGATCCCATGACTAAAGAGTTTAGTCAGTTATTCACATACTGTTGGAGCTTTGAGCTACAGATCCATAAGGTCCCCTTGGTAACCCAATGGATTCAAGTTGAGGATAAGTTCTTGGTGTTAATTTGAAATGTTCAAATTGATAAGAGGTAATTCGATTATATATGATATAATCGGTATGGTGTATGAGATACATCAATTGCATTAATGTAAAGGAGATTTACATTAAGTGCCATGAAATAGAAAAAGAGCTATGGTTTGTATGTTTCATGAGATGAAATATTAAAACAATAGGTTATAAATATAGTATGATAAGTTGGTTATAATTTATATTTATAATAATATTAATTATTGGATAATTATCTCTTTTTCTCTAATAACCAATTGAGTGGGATTTTATTGGTGGTTTCATGGTAACCGTGAGATAAAAGAAAAAATGTTTTCCTAATTTTAGTAAGATTTAAGAAAAAATTTGAACATTTGTGAATTTGAGATTTCCTCTCTCGAAAAATACTCACGGGAAGTTGTCAACTAAATTAGATTTACTAAGTGACAACTTGGAGTTAGCTAAACGATTGTGAAGTGTTAGTAGGCGATAGATACTCAGCTAAGCGGTGAGCTAAACGATCGCATAACTTTTGCTAGACAATCGCTTAGCTTTTCCTAAAGGGTTGGGCATCGACCTATACGATAGGTTCGTCCATTTCCCACTTGCTCATTTATTTACACAATTGTGTTTCCTTTGGTTTTCTACCTCAAACCAAGTCCACACAGAGCCCACCCTTTGGATTCTCACACCGGGAATAAAAAGGTAGCCTTCTTGGTGGTTTCATACTCAACTCGACACTATCGAGGTTCCGTGGAGGCCGTTCATGTTGTTCGGGGTGTTCGTGACCTTGGCGATCGCTCAGTTCGAGTGCACGGTGTTCGTGCAGTGTAGTGGTCGTGTTGGTCAAGCATTCGTGATGAAGGAGCTTTATGATGAGTCTACAAAAGTGTGTTACTCTTGTCCTTGTTCATTTGTATAGCATGTTGTAATTTATGTATTTTGCATAACCATTTGTTTCCGTTTGTGATTATAATTGTAATGTTCATATATGATTGTAATTTGGAATGATCCTTTCGCTGCTCATGGAAATCCTCGTGTTCGATTTCCTTCACCTCTAAGCTAAGTTATCTCGATTAATTGCACTTCTATCTTTTATTTTCTTGCACTTTATTTTATGCAATTTCAATTATCCATCCACACCAAACCCCTTATTTATCTCTTTTACTGAAAACGAGTTTTTGATGAACTAATCTTCTACGCTCCCTTGAGGTTTGACCCCAGACTTGCTGCTTGTACTACCAGTTAATATAAATAGTTAGTTCGATTATTTATAAATATTATTTGCATAAATAGTTATTTATGGGCGATGGTAAACTCGAGACTACCAAGTGACCTGATGTTAACGAATTGTGGTTAATTAGGTAAAGAGTTTAGCCAGTTAATCACGGATCATTGGAGCCCATGATCTGTAGGTCCATGAGGTCCCTCTACTAGCTTATATCTGAATAAACCTAAGAACAGTGTGACGAACAAATTTGAAGTGTTCAAATTTGGTTTTTGGAGCAAAGAGTTAAACATATACGATATATTAAACCTAATGTTTAATTGTGAATTAAACATGAAGGAGAAAAAATAGAAGATATTTAAATAAGATTTAAATATCAAGATTATGAATAGGGATTCATAAAAATTGAGATAAGTGTTGGATTTAATATTAAATTAAATTAATTAAATTGTTTAATTTTAATTTAATTTTAAAATTGATTGTTAGAATTAATTTTGAAATTAAATGGAATTGGTCAAAATTGTATTAAAAATCAAATTGTTGACTAGGTAAAAAATGTAGTAGAAGTCAAATTGTTGACTTTTGACTTTTGAAAGTCAAAATGTCAAATTTGTTTTACTTTGGACTTTGATAGTCAATTTTTGACCAAGTTAGTGGAAAGATCCAATATTTGTGAGTGGAAAATGCCAACTTTTGCATGGCTAAATGTTTTCTTCATTTGAAGACATTTGTCCCATTAAATCCCACTAAATCCTACTTTGAGTTAGTGGTTATTTTAGAGTTAAATTCTCATCAAACTCAAAGTTCCATGTTTGCATGTAATGGTCATTAAAAGGGAGTGTTTAATCTTTTTGAAGAACTCATGGCCATAGTTCAATTGGATGAGATTATGTGATAATCTCTTTGCAATTTTCTCTCAAAGTTTTAGCTTCTTCCTATCCAAATTAGTCACTCACCAGATCCCACCATCCCGTTCGAGGGCCAGAGAATAGTCAGGAAGACTCTCGTGGTAGTCTGCAAACTATTTGTGAGGAGATTGGAGTTGATTTGGATAAGGTTTTCAAAGACTACAAAGGTTGTATTTTTTCCCCTTTTACTTGTTTTATTGCATGCATGCCTATCTTTATAATTAATCTAATTAGAGTACTTTAGATCCATTGTCCGCGCATGTTTTCGTTCCATCAAAACATATCACTAAGTATTTAATACTCTGATGAATCACCTAGACTTAGGATATGTTTAGTTAGCCGAAATGTATCACTAAGTATTTTATACCCTAATCTTCTAGAACACTTCAATTGGAGGGAAGTAATGTACTTTTAGCTCTAGCGTCCCTAAGTGTTCACATCGTGAGATTCATGCTTGGCTTTGGGCTGCCCTGGGAGCGGACACCATTCGGAGAGTGTTTGCATGAGTCAATACCAAGGTGAATAGTGGAAGTTGTTCATAGTAAGTGGGAGAAGGAAGTATGTCAACACATCCTACGGTCTCTTCCATTAGGTTGCACCGTGAGATTCCTATAATGCGCCTGCATGTCTGCCCTGGAGCGACCTTACCAATCGGAGAGCTGTATTATAGGATTCGAAAACTCCGCGAACTCTAGAAATTGATAAGGTCTCTCAGGTCCATTTTCATTCTTGTCTTTCCAACTTCGGGAGCATAATGATTTCGATCTTTGAGGTCTGAAAATGGAGGGTCGTACTAATTTACTATAGGAATAAGAGTTATTTTGGTGATAGTATCTGGTCAAGATGGTTTTGGTTCAATGGAGGAATAGTCGATCACCCCTTGGTGAAAGTTATTCTAAACCGTTGAAATGTCGTTGCAAAATATAATAATGAATGGTACATTATTAGATTTTTTGCTAAACTTGATTGGATTTAAAAGATTAATGTTTTTTACTAAAAAGGATATGTTTTTCTTTTCAGCATGACTAGCTCTTTAGACCAACTATTAGCTTTTGAAAAACTTAACGGCGACAACTACTCAACATGGAAAACAAATCTGAATTCAACACTAGTAATAGATGACTTGAGAATTGTCTTAACTGAGGAATGTCCTCAGGCTCTTGCCTCGAAAGAAGCACAAGGTAAATATGATTTACTAGTTGCTGAAACATGTTTAGTGGAGTATGATACCTCAACCTGGATATTGGATTCAGGAGCCACTGAACATATTTGCTTCTCTTTTCAGGAAACTAGTTCTTGGGAAAAGCTTGAAGAAGGCGAGATCACCCTCAAGGTTGGAACAAGAGAGGTTGTCTCGGCCAAAGCAGTGGGAGACTTGAAGTTGATTTTCAACGATAGATATATCATACTTAAAGATGTTTTCTATGCTCCTAAAATGAGAAGGATTAATATCTGTCACATGTATATTGGAAAAAATGTATAAAATATCTTTTGAAGTTAATAAAGCGTTCATTTTTAGAAAAGGTACTGAAATTTGTTCTACTATACTTGAAAACAACTTATATAAGTTAAGACCAACTAAAGCAAAATTTGTCTTAAATACTGAGATGTTTAGAATAGCTAAAACTCAGAATAAAAGACAAAAAGTTTCTTCTAACGCCTATCTATGGCACTTAAGACTTGGCCACATAAATCTCAAAAGGATTGAGATATTGGTTAACAATTCTTTACCTCCATGTGAGTCTTGTCTTGAAGGAAAAATGATTAAGAGATCTTTTACTGGAAAAGGTCTCAGAGCCACAATACCCTTAGAGCTCGTACCTCTGTGGACCGATGAAGGTCAAAGCTCGAGGTGGGTATGAATATTCATCAGTTTTATTGATGATTATTCAAGGTATGGTCATATTTACCTAATGCATCACAAGTCTGATTCTTTTAAAAAGTTTAAAGAATATAAGACTGAGGTTGAGAACCAGTTAGGTAGAACAATTAAGACACTACGATCAAATCGAGGTGAGGAGTACATGGACTTAAGATTCCAGGACTATATGATAGAACACGGAATCAAGTCATAACTCTCTGCACCTAATATGCCACAGAAGAACGGTATATCTGAAAGAAGAAATAGAACCTTGTTGGACATGGTTCACTCAATGATGAGCTTTGCTGATTTACCTAATTCCTTTTGGGGACATGCATTAGAGACTGCTGTCTATATTTTGAATAACGTTCCCTCTAAAAGTGTTTCAAAAACACCTTATGAGCTATGGAAAGGGCGTAAAGGCAGTTTATGTCACTCTAGGATTTGGGGATGCCCGGCACACGTGTTGGTGCAAAATCCTAAAAAATTGGAACGTTGTTCAAAACTATGCCTATTTGTAGGTTATCCAAAAGAAACAAAAGGTGGTCTATTTTAAGATCCTCAAGAGAATAAGGTATTTGTATCAGCAAATGCCACATTCTTAGCGGAAGACCACATATGAAGTCATCAACCTCATAATAGACTAGTATTGAATGAAATTTCCAAAAACGCTATAGATAGAGCTAGTTCATCTACTAAAGTAGTAGATAAAACTAATACATCTTGTTAATAACATCCTTCTCAAGAGTTGAGAATGCCTCGACATAGTGGGAGGTTTGTTCATTAGCCTGACTGTTAATAACAAAAACACAAGACGTCATAATGATAACTTGTAGAAATACAAGTTATTTATACTGCTTTATTTAGATATTGCGGCCAAAATAGAGGAAAGTTGCGTTAATTGTATGGAAATTAGCTAAGAAACACAAGCATTATAAGATGTCGTTAATACACCCATTGACACCATTGGGATGGTAGAAAAGAATATTTCAAGTCTATTTTGCAGGAAATCAAGTCACCGTATGCGCTCATGGCTCAAGAGAAAAATATTAACGCATCCACGTTGCATTGTGCCCATCATTCAGGAATGAATAGACGATCAACGCAATGACGGCGCATGCGACAATCGATCAAGAGCTTTGCGATCAACGCAACTTCAACCGCATGCAGTAATAAAAAAAACAACACCGCATGCGAGCACATGTTCGAGAGATGCAAATGAGCAACGCAATCGCGGAGGACTTTGACATGTGTACAACTAACCGTTGTGCATTTTCGACGGATTGATTGCATAACAGAAGGAATATTTATTCCACCATTTTTGGAATTTCAATAACAATAAAATGGGGACCATACGACAGAGAGTCAGAGCATTCATCTATAAATACCTTTAGAGAATTCACTAAAAGATATACTTGATACGGGGGATAATTGATACAAGGCTATTGAGAGAGAGGCTGATCTGAGTGCTGATTGGAGAAGATCCAGGAAGAAAAGAGGAAAGGCCGAGAGGTGAGTCTAAGGGCAGAATCATTCCAAATCCCCGCCGTGAAGGTCTGTACCTATATCAACTCTAACGGTTGAGCAAGCCCGAGAGGGAAGCTGATTCTTCTATTCACTCCATCTACGCCGACAAGCAATCTCTCCATCCAGATCAGTGTCAAGACATTGGCACTCTTCTGTATCTGTTTCTAACTCTTATTCATCAATTGTACTTCATCTTCTTAGTCTAAATCATTCACAACCATGTATCAGACACTTGATTTTATAATTAATTGTCACGATCAATTTCATTTCCACATTTCTATCTATTTATGTTCCTCCATAAATTGCTTTCTCCATGATGTTTTCTTAATCCCTTGGTGATTAATATGAATTAAGCAAGTAATTTAATATGTACTAAAGAAATAAGGACGTTTAGTTAAAGCATGCTAGACGACATCTTCACCTGTGAGAGCAAAAGTGAAGATGCCATTCTGATCTGTCGAGAGAAGGTTAGAAGAATGCGTTAACTAAAGCAAGAAGTACTTCCAGAGATGGAAGCAACCTTGCGTTCACTACGTTCGTCCCTGTTTCACCACAGAGATGTGGGAAACGTGGCTGATCACCGAGAGGTGTACGCCAAGGGAAAGCGGATCCGTACTTATATCTTTAACGCAATTAAAGAACTTGCGATGTTTATATTAATTATCATTTCTCTTTCTGCTTCGCACATAAGCCTTGCCACCGCATAACACGACCTTTGTATAATCTTCACAGTCAGTCTCAACCTCGATATCTTGTACCATGTAACCTGTATCTTGTATCTTCATAGCTTAGGTTTATTTTATCGCAATTTACTTTATTATTGCATTTTTATCGCTTATCTTTACTTTATTGCACAATTTACTTCGCATGTACAAACCTCACTTTTATTAAATTGAAAAACCCTCGGTCGCATATATCACGAATGTAACGCGACTAACCTAAAACAATCCCTGTGTTCGACCTCAGATCACACCGAGAAACTTGCGATGGAATTATACTTTGTTCCAATGCACAACATACTACAAGAACATTCATTAATAACACATATCTAGAAGTAGTATCGCATAAAGAAAATAAAGTCATCATTCATCTATGCGTTGTATGACATAAGATCATAAAATGTTTAGAATTCAAATTATGTCATCAAATACCTGATGATGGCATAGAGGATCCATTGACCTATAAACAGACGATAAAAGATGTGAATCGTGATCAGTGGGTCAAAGCCATGGACCTCAAAATAGAGTCTATGTACTTCAATTCTGTCTAGAAACTTATAGATCAACCAAATGATGTAAAACCAATTGGTTGTAAGTGGATCTACAAGAGAAAACGAGACCAAGCTGGTAAAGTACAAACTTTTAAGGCTCGACTTGTGGCAAAGGGTTATACCTAGAGAGAGGGAGTGGACTATGAAGAAACTTTCTCTCCCATTGCCATGCTTAAGTCGATTAGAATACTCTTATCCATTGCCACCTTTTATGACTATGAAATTTGGTAGATGGATGTCAAGACAGCCTTTCTAATGGCAATCTTGAAGAAAGTATCTATATGGCTCAACCAAAGGGGTTTATTGCACAAGGTCAAGATCAAAAGGTTTGTAAGCTTCAAAAATTCATTTATGGGTTGAAACAAGCTTATAGATCTTGGAATATAAGATTTGATATTGCGATCAAATCTTATGGCTTTGTACAGAATGTTGATGAACCTTGTGTTTACAAGAAGATCGTCAACTATACTATAACGTTCTTAGTTTAATATGTTGATGATATTCAACTCATTGGGAATGAAGTAGGTTACCTAACTGAATCAAGAAATGGCTAGCAGTGCAGTTCCAAATGAAAGATTTAGAAAATTCGCAGTATGTTATCGAGATTCAGATTATTCGGAACTGCAAGAACAGAACACTAGCCATGTCTCAAGCAACTTATATAGACAAAATGTTGTCTAGGTATAAGATGCAAAATTCCAAAATAGGTCTGTTACCTTACAGATATGGAATTCATTTGTCAAAGGATCAATGTCTTAAGACACAAGAGGTTCAGGATACGAGACACATTCTCTATGCTTCTACAGTAGGGAGTCTGATGTATGCAATGTTATGTACTAGACCTGACATATGCTTCGCAGTAGGTATAGTTAGTAGGTATCAGTCCAATCATGGATATGATCATTGGATTGCGGTTAAGAATATCCTCAAGTATCTTAGGAGAACAAGGAACTACATGATCGTGTATGGTACTAAGGATCTGATCCTTACTGGATACACCGACTTTGATTTTTAAGATGTAAGAAAATCTACATCAAGATCAGTGTTCCTTATGAATAGAGAAGCAATAGTGTGGAGAAGTGTGAAGCAAAATTGTATTGCGCACTCCACAATGGAAGCTGAATACGTAGTTGCTTGTGAAGCAGCAAAAAAAGCAGTATGGTTGAGGAAATTCTTGACAGATTTGGAAGTCGTTCCAAATATGCATCTGCCTATCACCCTATATTATGATAATAGTGGTGCAGTTGCAAATTCAAGAGAACAAAGAAACCACAAGCGCGCCAAGCATATTGAGCGCAAATACCATCTGATCCAGGAGATTGTACATCGTGGAGACATTGTAGTAACCCAGATATCTTCAGAGCAAAACATTGCTGATTCTTTTACAAAGGCCCTCGTGGCTAAAGTATTTGAAGGTCACCTACAGAGTCTAGGTCTACGAAGTATGTAAACTAGAACAAGTGGGAGAACTGTTGGGTATATGCCCTAGTTTATTGTATTCATATGTTTATTATACTCATATGTTTCTCACTTAAATTCAACATTGTGATACTCCACTAGGAGTTTTAGTCCAAGTGGGAGTTTGTTGGATTTTATGTCCTAAAACTCGTAGTTCGTAAATTAATAAACATATTCTGTTTTTTTTTTTTCGATAAAGTTGTTATTGAAATTGTAATCTTGAATCCAATAAACTAAGGTCCTAAGACTATTTAATGTAGTTTGAACATTATGTAGTGACATAAATGTGGATCAAGTTCAAATATA